>NW_015630071.1:197567-211829 GCF_001515625.1 Sinocyclocheilus rhinocerous | reverse complement strand
AATGCGGCTAAAGTTTACCGTCTCTCAAAGAGCGGCTCGGAAGAGAGGGGCGGGGCGAGCAGAGCTCATTTGCATTTAAAGCAGCATGCAAGAAAACAGCTTGCTCTGAAAAGAGCTGTTTTTGATGGTAAAAACGGTGTCGTTTTACACTACCATTGAGAAATTTTAACCAAACTATGTTACATAATTTTCATTAAGACCCTAAAGAATCATATCAACTTGTGGAAAATGGGCATCCGATGGCCCCTTTAAACATAATTCATCCTATTAACTTTTCTCCTATTCTATGATTCTTTCCTAAAGATTGAGTTGCATCCAATGAAGAATGACAGAGAAATGAGTGACAACAAGGTTTTAGAGTAGATTCAAGCATATAACGAGAGAAGAGCAAAGACAGAGACAATCAGAACGAGATGCGTACGAGATCTTGTATGAAAAGTACAAGATGCTCTTGAAGTGTCTTCTGCCTGTCTGTGTGTGTCAGTGAGTGTATGTGGGAGGATTTTGAGGAGCGATCAGGCCACCCACTGATGCATTCGTCTCTCAACGCAACTCGTCTGTCTCTCAGCGTCTCACTAATGGAAAGACGTTGATTTGAGGGGTCAGAAATGTGACTGATATTTCTGTTCTTCATCCTGTATAGATATGAGGGAATGTTGTTATGCCTGTTGGAAACCAGAAGACACTTTTCTTTGTCTCTTTATCTGAGAGGGTCATGTCATATAGTCAGTGTTTGGATGTCTGGAGGGTTTTTGTCCTTACAGAAAAGCTCTTTCAGTTCAGTGACGATTAAGTCCAGTGGAAAGAGCGAATGAGAGAGGTTTTCTTTATTTTCAGCAGTTTTCCAACAACATTTAACCCTATAAAGTGTACTGTATCATATTTGATACAAAAAAACCTTGCTGAACAACCTGTTGTACACAATCTACTACATGCCTTCTGTTATCTGATTGATAGTTTATAGTTTTTAGCAAGTAAATGGCCTTTTGGTTTTATTACAAACGTCCACCTTCAGCTTGTGCTTCACGTGTCTTTTTGCTGTGAAATCTTTACTGATTTTTATAAAGTAAACACAAGGATAACTTATATTGTTAGTAATATTTCAAAATGAACAAATACTGAACTGAAGCAACTTACCTTACTTGATTATCCATACATATATATATTTTTTTTTTTAAATCATGTTCAAATGTGAGTCTCATATAGGATCATCAGGCTTTTATTTGTTCATCTCTCAATCATCATTGTATTGCATTGCATTATATGTTTTGATCATAAAACTAAGCATTTAAATATCATCTTACTAAGACCAGTGTTGGGTTACGTAACTTGAGTTATGTAATCAGATTACTTTTTCAAGTATCTAACTAGTGAAGTAACGCGTTACTTTTAAATGTACAACGAAGTTACTTTTTCAAATAAGTAAAGCAAGTTACTTTGTTTTCCCATTTATTGAGACTGACATCTCTTCTGTCACATTTTTGGTGTGAACGGGCCTTTACAATTGCCAAAAATATAACTTTTGAGTTTTTTGTTATTGAAAAACAAATAAGCAAGCCCAGCCCAGTTAAGTAACAAAAAAGTAGTGTCTTATTTTCCGTAAAAAGTAACTAAATAATGCAAGTAGTTACTTTTTTATGAAGTAACACAATATTGTAATGCATTACTTTTAAAAGTAACTTTCCCAAACACTGACTAAGACTAAATTATTGGGAGAACTCATATTTATATAATTGAATGTAATTAGTCTGTTATACTCTTATAAAGATCTAATTGAGTTACATTGCAAGCTTCAGAATTTCATCTCCATCACTTTTTGTCCATTTAAATATCAGCATCTGCACCAAATTGCATATTTTTGCTCAGTTATTCCTCTGAATAAAACTGCAGTGTTTTTCCTCTTTGAGTATGAGCTCTATATTCTCACTATATCATGCTATATGAGCCATAAAAGCCTGATGAATCAAATATAATACTATAATGCACATGCATTTTTTAAAATATTTTGTCTAACGGTTCAATAGACTGTTCAGGCTTAACAGGTTTAAGTATTCATGAATGACTTTTGCTGTGTTTGTGTTATAAGTATTATACAAACTTATAAAAAAAGTGCATTAATGACTGAAATAGCTTATTAAATTACTTCTGGATGTCTCTGTTTGCATTTCCATGCACGGCTGCTTTTGAATAGTCGTTAATGCAAAAAGATGCTTTTTGCCATCATATGTTGTTTGTAGTTGCGACATCTACCAGCAGGAGATAACAGGGTCACGCTAACCACCTAAACTCGACCCCACGTTCCCATCGTTTCTGTTTGGTCTCTGGAGTCTGATAGAAGTTTATAGTAGTGCGCTGGAGTCCAAGGCATCTTTCATCCTCCTAGTTTTCATTCATATGCATACAGACGTCCAAACACACAGAGAGTGGTTTCCGTGCGTGCTTGTGTTTGCACGTAAATGAGTGATAAGGATGATGAAAAACAGTGTTTTTCAGGCAGGAGGAGGAGGACGCGACACGCTAGATTATTTAAACATCATGCATTCTTTTATTTATGAGTCATGATATGTCAAAACATGTTTTACTCAGATGTGCGAGGCAGATTCTTCAGACGTATGGATGGGTTAGGGTTAGGTTAGGACTGGTGCATGCTGGGAAGACTCCCAGAATTCCTTATTCATCATCGTCTGGTCTGTCTCGCAGTCTCTTGACTTCACCTCCCTTTCCTGGCTTCTCTCTCCATCATAAATGCATCACTGTTTTGTATTTGGAAAACTGGCAGGTTTTCATGTTCCATCTTTGTCTGCTTATATACTTTATAATAATTTCATAACTTGAGTCGTTTAATAATGTTTTATAATAGTTTGAGTCATAGCCCAGGTATTTTGTTATCTGGGTAAAATTTTCAGCGCCTTGTTTTACACTGAATTAAAGCCATCCTGTATCTTTCTCTTCTCTCATAGTGTGTAAGGTGGGCTACTACAGGTCTCTTTCTTCGGACGGCGGCTGTCGTAAATGTCCACTGCACAGTTACTCCACGAAAGAAGGAGCTACTTCCTGTGATTGTGACAAAGGATATTACAGATCGGAGACGGATCCTGCCACCATGCCTTGCACACGTGAGTTAAACACAAACATTCGCACCAGTTTGAAGTGCGTGTACCATGTTTTTTTGTACACTATGGTGGTGATTTATATGGGTGTTTAAGTGACTTTTTCCACTGTTACTTTTACTAAAATGTATAGACTCTTAGACTTGTCAAATATTGTGGTTTCCATTTTATAAGCATTTTAACCCTGTAAAGCCTTACATAATAGTCTGAAAAATCAGATTTTTTGAAATGGAACAGTTTATTGAACCATTGAACAAAATCTAAAAATGCAATGATGATTGAGAGAAGAACAAATAAACTTTCCCTGATGATCATATTTGATACTCACAATTGAACATGATTTTTCTAAAAAATTATGTATGAATAATTAAGTAATCCTAAGTTGCTTTAGTCCAATAAGTGTTCATCTTGAAATATTACTATCAATATAAAACTTATCGTATGTTTACTCTATAAAAATCAGTAAAGAAAGTGGACCTTTTTTTTTTTTTAACAATTATACTAAAAGGCCTTTTACTTGCTAAAAAAGTAATACCGGTACTATCAATCAGACGTCAGAAGGCATGTAGTAGATTGTGTACAACAGGGCATATTGATAATTAAGAGGAAATTTCTGCATCAAATATGATACAGCAGGCTTCATAGAGTATAATCCAGACGTTCCCCCTTGACTATTGAACAATCTATAGCTTCATAATGTAATGTTTTCCTTAGATTAAAAAATAAAAAAATAAATTGAACTAAATTAATTACAAAATATATGACAAATGAGCTGAAAAGTATATTGTCTGAAAAAATTAAATATACAGAAATAACTAATATATAGCAAACATTCTAATAGAATGTTGTGCATGGGCATGTGATTATTTTTGTTTACATCCTTTTATGCGCAGCAGATGTTCCTCACATCAAATAAATGAATTTAAATGAGACAGTATCGGTCTCACTCTACCAGCTGTCTGTCTGTCCTCTTTCTCTCTCTCTCTCTTCCATACTAATGACCAGCTCTATCTCTTTGTAGAACAGACGCTGTTTGTCTTCTCCTTCTGTTCTTGTTTTTTCCCCTCATTTCTTCTGTCTATCTTCTTTCATCCTACTATTCAGAGTGGATGGAATGTTTTAGAGTACGCAAAACGGTACTTGCATAAGTACACACACACACACACACACACACAAAGTAACAAAACAGAACCGTGGAAAAAAACAAATAAAATTGTAGCTGTAGCTCATCCAATCAAATCATTGCAACTGACATAATTCTGATTTAGAATAAATATTTACAATAAAATCTATAGGTAATATGTAAATTCCGATTATATAAGCTATACAGTATATATATATATGGGGTAATAAATATTAGTATTGGGAAATATTACATTTTAAGATAAGCTTTTATATTTCAACTGTTTTCTATTTTTCAAATGTAATGTAACATAAATAAATGTTTTGGCAAACCTTTATAAATCATTCTAGTATGCTAATTTGGTGCTCAAGAAACATTTTTATATAATAATTATTATTTAATATTATTAGTGTTGGAAACAGTTGTGTGGCTTAATATTTTGTGTAAATCATGTTGGTTTTTTCAGGATTCTTTGAGGAATAGAAATTTCAAAAGAACAGCATTTATTAGAAAATTTCAATCTTTTGTAACATTATAAATGTCTTTACTGTCACTTTTGATCAATTGAATGCATCCTTGCAGAGTAAATGTATTCATTTCTTTAAAACACTGTGTGCGTATAATTTTTCATTGAATGTTTATTTCACTTTTTTGTGTTTTGTTTTAATGTTATGAATAAACTTTTGTTTTGTGCCCATGTAAGTTCCAAATAAAATGAGATTATAATATTATATTAAATAATATAAAAATGTAATTGAATTTTCCCTCCATTGCAACATTGTTATGTAAATATAATTACATTTTCCATGGTATTCCCAGCAAAGCAGCCTGTTTTAATGTAAGGATTATGCACTTAAAGTTCTTGCTCTCTTTCTCTCTGTGTTTATCGCAGGTCCTCCATCTGCTCCTCACAATCTGATTTCTAATGTCAACGAGACGTCGGTGCTGTTAGAATGGAGTCCGCCTATAACCTCCGGAGGCCGTCAGGATCTCACCTACAACGTGGTGTGTAAGCAGTGTGTGCGAGACACTCAGAGATGCACGCCGTGTGGAGATGACGTGCGATACTCTCCGCAGCGGCTGAGTCTGCGCTCCACGCGGGTGTCCGTTCACCAGCTGCAGGCGCACACCAACTACACCTTCCAGATCTGGGCCGTCAATGGGGTGTCCAAACACAGCCCCAGTCTGGAGCAGGCCACGTCCATCATGCTCACCACCAACCAGGCCGGTGAGTGTGTGTGTCCAAACATGCTCAGATTTAATCAAGCATCATGTTTGCATGTAATTACGCAAGTGAAATTGAACCACATTAAATGTTTTCACTGAGGATTAGATGAGAAATATAGTACACTACCAGTCCAAAGTTTGGAATATTTAACATTTTTTAAAATGTTTGTGAAAGAAGTCTCTTCTGCTCACCAAGGCTGCATTTATTTGATTAAAAATACAGTAAAAACAGAAATATTATTACAATTTAAAATAACTGTTTTCTATTTTAATATATTGTAAAATGTAATTTATTGCTGTGATCAAATCTGAATTTTCAGCATCATTACTCCAGTCTTCAGTGTCACATGATCCTTCAGAAATCATTCTAATATGCTGATTTTCTGCTCGAGAAACATTTCTGATTATTATCACTGTTGAAAACAGTTGTTCTGCTTAATTTTGTTTATGGAAATCGTGATTTAAAAATAGAAAATAATAATTTTATTCAGCAATGCAATAAATTGAGCAAAATTGACAGTAAAGACATTTATAATGTTACAAAAGATTTTTTATTTCAAATAAATGCTGTTCCTTTATTCATCAATCCTGAAAATCGCAGTTTCCACTAAAATATAAGCAGCAAAAACTGTTTTCAACAATAGATAATAATAAGAACCATTATTTGTTTTTAAGCACCAGTAATAATGGATAATAAATGAGCTGCAAATCAGCATATTAGAATGATTTCTGAAGATCATGTGACACTGAAGACTGGAGTAATGACGCTGAAAATTCAACTTTGATCACAGGAATAAATTATATTTTAAAATATATTCAAATATAAAACAGTTCTTTTCAATTGTAATAATATTTCACAATATTACTCTTTGTATTTTTGATCAAATAAATACATCCTTGGGGAGCATAAGAAACTTCTAGGGATGCTCCGATCAGGATTTTTGCAGCCAATACTGAGTACCGTTTTCTTGTCATGGTGATCGGCCGATAACCGCTTCAGAAACGTGCCGCGGCTGGCTGATAAACACAAGCACTGACTAGAGCGGCCGTGATCAGCTCCGGTGGCCGTGGAGCCATAACGCGCCACAGTTGTGCAGCGAATTTTTCATTGTTTCTTGAAACGTCATAACATTTCCACACCGGCAATGACATGACTGTGGCGCCAAATCATTTATGTCCCCACGCATCATGTACGTCGTCACGCGTTGACGTCATCAAATTGCGATCGGTTCCTGAGATCGGCCAAGTTGGTGAGTACCGATCGAGTCATAAAATATGATTATCGGCCGATACCGATCTCCGGCCGATCGATCGCAGCATCCCTAGAAAATTATTTCAAAAACATTAAAAAATCTTAATTATTCTGAACTTTTGACCGTAGTGTACTATATTTCTCACCTAATCCTCAATGAAAACATTTCACAAGGTTCAATTTCACTCACATAATCACCTACGGAGAACTTCTGTATGACCTTTCTGCTCCATTACAAACACACACATACATGTAGAGCGTCAAAACGCTATTTTGATTCATGGCAGTGTGTGTGTGTAGTTGTGGATGTGTGATACGCGGTCTGTGCTCTTGATGGTGTCTTGGGTTTCTTTCGGAATGGAGCGTTAGCTGGAGATCCGGATCTTTCTGTGACAAGCCAAGCCTGTAAATCATCCTGAGGGATTGGAGTGTGGAGTTTAGGGTGGAGGGTGGGGTTTTACCATGCAGTGATGTGCCTTTGGCTATAGAACAGAGGACCTGAATACATGTGTCCTACTTAGTCGTGCGCTGGGCGGTCATGAGAGCATATTTAGAATAACTAACATATACCTCTTAACGTAGATATTAACGTAGTTCTCATAAGACAAAACACAATATATTCATGCTCTCGGAGTGAAAAATAGAAAGTCAGATAACGATATTTTAAAAGTTTCAGAAGGAAAGAGAAGTGCTAGTGGAGGACGTAGAACCTCCTGAACTGTGCTAAAAATGACTGTAGCACGCTGTTGCTTTTTATTAATCTTAGGGAACAGCAGTATAATAAAAGACACTAATGTTCACCTTTCAAATCATTCGAATGCCTCTAATAATTGTAAAAACACTACTTTTATATTATAAATTAAATTACTGTTTGCCAACAAACGATGCAGCATTATGAGACTTTTTGAAAGGATATACAAATAAAAATCTTAAAATGCTAAATAATTACATGTTTGCACTTATTTTGAATTAACCTTTGCTATCAAATTAAGTCTAATCAATATAAATTATTATTATTTAATTGATCAAATGTGTATTTGAGCAATAAAGCCATGTATCACTTGTCTGCTGGGTATTTTAACTTTTATATACCACATAAAACACTATTATTAAAAATAATTTATGTAAACATACAATATATATATATATATATATATATTAAAAGTATAATTAAAATATATTATTAAAGTCAGTGTGAAACACATTTTTTCACACACATTTAAAAAAATATATATAATATTAAATATAGCATAATATTTAGATAATAATAATATTTTAATATATATTTATATATTTTTATTTAAAATAATAATAAGTCTCTTATTCTCAGCAAGGCTGCATTTATTTGATAAAAAATACAGTAAAAAAGTAATGTTGTTAAATTAAATATTTTCTGCTTTATATATTTATACTTTTTTAAATGTCATTTATTCCTGTGAATGCAAAGCTGAATTTTAAGTAGCCATTACTCCAGTCTTCAGTATATTCTGTACCGTTTCAGTGTGTATATATTTTATATTTATGTCTCATCCAATCAAATTTTAGAGTCATAACTATTAATTTGATGGATTTTGAATATTCTCAGAAGTGGGTTTATAATATTTATTATAATTTTTCACATATATAGTCACAGTTCACAGGGATGCCACAAAACTTCACACCACATGCGAAGTACAGTATATCCCAGCATGCACTAAAGGCGTTAAATGAACCATATAGCATGATGTTCCTAAATCAGTTTTACCGAATCTTAACGTGCTTGAACACACACACACACACACACACACACCCACAACTCCATTACAGCCCATATCTGTCAGAGCAGACGGCATGATGGATGTATGTTAGAGATGAGTGTGTTAGGTGGGTGAAGGGGGGCCGGTGACTCCTGTGTTTTTGGCTGGAGGGGGCCGACTCGGAGTCCCCCGAGGGACAACCCTAAATCACGTTTAGTCTGTCGGGCCTGGCAGAGGAAGACGGATCTGTGAGATGAGAGAGGGCCGCCGTCGAGCTGCTGCTACAGCTGGTGGGGGATCGAATTGTTTAACAGACTCACACACACACTCGCTAATGCACTGAGATGAAACTCTACTTCAGCATTTGAATTCTGGATGCTTGTAGATAGGCCAACAATTAATGTTTTCTATGCTGATTGTGGGGTAAAATTGATTTAAATATTGTTGGTTCACAGTTAATCTAAGTAAACCCTAAAATCGCGAGTTGGTTTAATGCAAAGGCTGCAATTTAATTAATTTAATATATGTGCTGCATGTTTCATGAGTAAAGCGCAGCACTGTGTTCATCGGCTGTTGACAACAAAAGAGATGCTGTTTCATTTTTTTCTGATTTAATGATTTAATGTTTGAAAATGAAGAAATTAAAACAGCCATAAATGTTAGTATTGTCAATTTTAGTGTACAATATTATATTAATATATAATAATATTCATATTATTTTTATAAAATGCCTGTTGTTAATAAAAGAGATGCTCTATGGGTTCCTTGCGTTTTTGTTGTTGTTGTTTTTTGCCAGAATAAAAGCTAAATGGTTTAATGTTTGAAAATGAAGGAATAAAGACAGCCATCAAAATTTGTATTGTAATTTTTAGAATAATTGAAATAATGATACTTTCATAATTGAAATAATGATACTTTTTCTTCTTTTTATTAATATTAATATTTTATAGTCTTATAAAGTTTTATTGTTTTAATATTTAATATTTTATAGTCATATTGATATATAATCGTCATGCTAGTTTGTTTAGCCTACATCTTTTGAAGAAAATATGTATGAAGAAAATAATACATAGAGATCTTTTCTCTGTCTTCTTCCTTTGCATCCCTCAGATCCGTTTTCACTTTCTTTTGCTGTTTTTCTCTTTTTGCTTATTGTGTTTTCATGTCTTTATATCTCTGTTGTGTCTGTTTCTGAGTCTGTTTGACTTTCTCACCCTCAACAAAAACAGCTTCAGGGGAAAAAAAACAAACAGACAATAGCGGTCTTAACTCCAAATCCACAGTTTAGAAGAAGAAAAGGCTCTCCTTGTTTTCCGGGTTTATCCTTTCTCTCTCTGTATGTCTGTGATGTGATAAAAGAAAGACAGATGTGTCAGGAAAACCTGACAAAAGTACAATTTAGTAAGCATGAACCTTAAATAAATATATGAACTCTTTCTGTCTCTCCTCAGCTCCGTCCACGGTCATGATGGTTCAGAGTAAGGACATCACGCGCCACACGCTCTCTCTGTTCTGGGACGAACCCGAGAAACCTAACGGCGTCATACTGGAGTATGAGGTCAAATACTACGAGAAGGTGAATGTTCTTGTTTTTGTCATGTTTTTAAGGCATAGTTCACCCTAACATTTTGGGTGTGCTGTTCCTTTAAGATGTTGTTGTTCAAACACACAACGGCAATCCCTGTGGACATTTGCTGTCTGGATAAACAGGAAGTGAGGTTTTTATTAGAGTTAAAATATCCCCCTAATGTGCCCTTTGACTTCTTACCTTCCTCTCGGCTTCCGTTCTCTGTCTCTCTCCTTATTTATGAATCTCAGGATCAGAACGAGAGGAGTTATCGCATCGTAAAGACGACGTCTCGTAGTGCTGATATTAAAGACCTGACTCCGCTGACTTCCTACATGTTTCATGTGCGCGCTCGCACCGCCGCGGGATATGGGGAGTTCAGCGCCCCCTTTGAGTTCAGCACCAACACTGGTGGGTGTCGAGTTCATATGTGTTTATTTGAGTAAGAATGATCTAGAAACGGCTTCACATATACTCAACAAACATAATGAATACCTAATATAAAAATACAACATGCTGCTTCCACAATTAGGCCTAGGCGATAAAACGGTATCGATATTTATCGACGGTACACATAAATACATGATGCTGTTTTGTTCATAATTGTTTATGAAATTTATATTTGATTTTTATGAGTTAATTTAGATGTAATGCACGTTTTTTTTTTATAGAGTTACTTCCTTGCGTTGACAATTTAAATGCGCAGCATTATTTTACTCATTGCGCCTTCCTGTGGCCTCGGGAGACAAGACAAAAGTTTCCTTAAAACCTATTTAATCTGCATATAAAACATTAGAAATTTTATATTTTATATTTATTTTGTGTTTGATTGTTAAAACGAAAAATATTTGTTGTTTGCCTCAATAATTTGGGTTAATTTAAAAATACAGTGGTTAAATTTAAACATTTTTTCTATTGCTCTTTGTTTTAAAAAAGGTTATAAAAATGTCAATAATTATCGATACCGAACGATATGAAACATTATATCGTTGATACATTTTTTAGCTATATCGCCCAGCCCTATCCACAATACACTATGCACTTATACACTATGTACCTATGTGCTATGTACTCAACCGTGTTGTGTAGGAATTATATGAGGTTATTTTGTCATTCAACTTTGGAGTCTGATAGCTCCTCCCCCTTTGTTTTTCGGTTATTTAAGTGTGTCATTCGGGTATTTAAATTGCACTTTTTTTTAGAATTTTCAGTGTGAACGCACTACTCACACTATTTATAGTACAAAACGGCATAGAATAGTGCATAAGTACGTGGATTAGGACCCACAATACTCTCTTAAATATATGCTGCATGATTTGAAGAAGAAATCTAATTGTGTCTCTCTCAGTCGCAGCTCCTGTTGTTGGAGGAGTCATTAGCTCTGCTGTGCTGCTGCTGTTGGTGGCCGGATGTGTTGTTGTTCTCCTCCTCACCCTCATCATTACCTTCATCATCACCAAAAGGTGACAGAACATCCAGTATTTTTTCCATGATGACAGGCCAGTGTTATTAATGTTAATTGAAACTAAAAAGTAATAAAAATGTTGAGGCACAAAAATTAATAAAACTGAAATAAAAATTAATTAAAACTAAACAGAAATATTTAAAAACTAAAACTAATCAAAAATGACAAAAGCACATAACAAAATTAATAAAACTTTAACTACAATTAAAATATAATATGAATATCATTTAAAAAAATTATTTATATATGTATGTGTAAAATATGAAATTAGAAGTTATTTTATTTATTTATTTTTTAAATATATGTTTGTATATGTATGTATTACACTGCCCCGCATCTTGAAAAAAAAATCTGCTTATTTGCTTAAAGTATTAGCTAATTTCATGATGCTGAGTTCACAAATATCAATAAAAAACTTTTCATTATGTAGTTTTTTTTCACAACATAAGAATGAAGAATTTAAATTAGTTATATATATCAGCTTTAATGCACTTATCAAAATAACAAAAGCAGTCAAATGTCAAAAGTTGTGAAGTATTCAAAAGCAAATTCACAATATGAATAAATACTATAATAGTGTATAAATAATAGTAAAATACCACTGTGATTGATAGATAAATAAAATAATAAATGCTGAAAAATTGTGAATATTTTCATCTCAGGAGGAGCAAATACAGCAAAACTAAACAGGCAGAGGAGAAAAACCTGCAGCCAGGTAAGAAAACACCTTTCATCAGTCTTCAGCTGGACCACAAAATTAAACTTTTCTGTTCTCAAAGCTTCTGTTAATGTGCCGGTAGGGGTGAGAATATATGTGGACCCTTACACCTACGAAGACCCCAACCAGGCCATCAGGGAGTTCGCTAAGGAGATCAATACCTCCTGTATCAAGATCGAGAAGGTGATCGGCATCGGTGCGTTAACGGCCCTTTTGCATTGTTAGCAATAAAGTCATTTATTGATGATAGATGCATGTAAAAGTCACTTCCTGTCTCTGTAGGTGAGTTTGGCGAGGTGTGCAGCGGCCGTCTGAAACTTCCTGGAAAGCGAGAGATCTGTGTGGCCATCAAAACGCTGAAGGCGGGGTTTACCGAGCAGCAGAGGCTGGACTTCCTGAGCGAGGCCAGCGTGATTGGCCAGTTTGACCATCCTAATATCATTCACCTGGAAGGCGTGGTCACCAAATGTAAGTTTAAAGCTGACATCATAGATTTTTATTTGTCTCCTTCATATATATATATATATGCAATTTTTTATATTTAAATATAAAAGAGTTTACAATATTTATAGTACATTTATAATGTATATATTACACAGCCCATCTTGGGGAAAAAAAGATGATTTGCAAAGGTGACCTAATATTACCTATTTTGATGATGCTGAATTAAAAAATATCAGCATTAAGTTTTTTTTCACAAAATAAGAATGAAGATTTTTCAAATTTTATATATATACATATATATATATATATATATATGTGGGAGTGTGTGTGTGTGTGTGTCAGCTTTCATGCACTTATCAAAATAACAAAAGCAGTCAAATGTCAAAAGTTTTGGTTTTAATTACAAAAAATAAATATTCAAAATGTATCATTTAACTTACATTCTGCAAAGGAGTGGAAAAGTGGAAATCAGGATCAAATCAGTATCATAAAATCATGTCTTCAGAATCATTCATACATTTGAAAATGGACTGAGAATTGAACAAACAGTTGTAATCTGACTCAGAGGAAGATTGGAATCATGTCAGCAGTTTTTCTGCTTATTAAGGGTTAATACGAGATTTCTTCATATTAGAAATGGTTGTCAAAAGTAAAATGCTACAAAATGCATCATATTTTGTGAGAAAGTGTGACGTGCTCGAGCAAAACAGCTACAATTATTTGGAATCAGCACCCAAAATTAGTGAGAACCAAGTATTGGATTTCATTCAGAAAATATGATGCATTATTAAAAGACATCAAGGCCTTTTCTTTATCTTCTTCAGTCATTTTTAGTTTGGGATGTTTTCAAGAGGTTCAACTTGCCTTAAATATTAGTTTTTTTGAGTACATGTTATGTCAGAATTTCCTACTTGGAAACATTGTGAAATTCAGGGACAGAGCTAATAAAATTCTCAGAAATTCTAAACAATTAACTATTACGCAAATAAAATGCCTCAAAGAGTCCAAATCCTTATGTTTCATGTTAATAAAAACCTGTTAATGCTTCTGAGAATTAGACAGCAGAATGCTATGGTCAGAAGTCGGGATATTAAGTGTGCATAAAGCCACTAAAGAAATAGGCTGCTGATAGAACATGTTTTCCTTTTGATGTGCTAATGGTCGTGTGTGTTTATGTATGCATGTCCAGCTTATCTGTGTGTTTGCTTGCTGAGCGTGTCTTGACAAAAACTGCTATGAGATGCACACACGCACAACCTTGTGGTCTCCAGATGGAGTGGGTCACTCTGGATGCTACACATTTAGCATGTTTCTTATTTGTCTTGGCTTTCCTTCTACTGTATTTTTCTATTTACTTTTTCTAACTGTCATTGCACTAGTTTATCAATAAAAGAGAGTGATAATGAATTAAAAGATTAATTTTAAATGTGAGAAACTGAATGTTTTAAAAAGTCATAACATAAATTTAGATTTTTTATTGATTCATTGTCATTTATTTTTAAATTTGTAATTATGTATATATTTAATATTTCAAATGTTATTTTTTGCATGTATTTTTTGGCATAAATAACATTTGAAATATCAAATATATACATAATTAAACATAAATGACAATGAATA
>NW_015630071.1:187090-197494 GCF_001515625.1 Sinocyclocheilus rhinocerous | reverse complement strand
TAGTAGTAGTAGTAGTAGTAGTAGTAGTAGTAGTAGTTTATTATGATTTTTTTTTTTTTTTAGTAGTAGTAGTAGTAGTAGTAGTAGTAGTAAGTAGTATTTAATCAAATTATAGAAATTAAATAATTAAAAAATATCACTGCAATACAATTGAACTGTAAAGTATTTCATAATACTTTTAATTTATATAATAATAGTTATAATAATTTTATATAACAACAGTAAAATTACATTACAAATATTTATGGTTGTTGTTTTTCTTTGCTTTCAATCATTAAACCATAGAGCTTTTATTTTGGAGGAAAACCAGAGGGAAACTTCTATTTTGAAATGTTTCTCTTTGTTGACAACATTTATAAATGCTTCTTATTACAATTCTGGAAAGATGTTTGTCGCATGTTGCATTTTCAAATGCACATTATAAGCGACTCGCAGAGCTGGAGTTCATGTGGAGCTGCATTTAACACTTACCTTTCAGCGTCAAAAAATTGCGGTGTTTGGGTAGAAGACACAAGTTGAAAAGAAACTAGAGTTTTTCCCCATCCTAAATGACTCACAAGAACAATCACGACTAAAGCAACTTTGATTCTTGTCAGGGTGTCGTTATTCAGGTCTGATGTGTTCTTTCCTCTTTCAGAAGAATGACGGCCGCTTCACTGTTATTCAGCTGGTGGGCATCCTGAGAGGGATCGCGTCCGGAATGAAGTATCTATCCGACATGAGTTACGTTCACAGGGATCTGGCAGCACGGAACATCCTAGTGAACAGCAACCTGGTGTGCAAAGTCTCAGATTTTGGGATGTCCAGAGTGCTTGAAGACGAGCCAGAAGGAGCGTATACTACCAGGGTAAGAGTGTGTCTATGTTTTGACATTAATTCATACACAATTTTACATTCATATTATCATATATACAATCAAGTAATTATTATTTCAGACATATTATGGCTAGTTCATTTATTTTTGCTCCACCAATGAAACAGAACAGTTCAATGTAGGAACAAGACAAGCAGCGTGACAAAAAGTGATGTTTTCAGTGTTATTTTTGTATTATTAATATAGTATTACAGTATTTAATATTTTTAATTAGTTTTTTTAATTTTCATTTTAGTGTAAGCTTAAGTAATTTTGTTGTGTTTTGTCATTTTTAGTTGTTTTTTTAAGTCTATTTAATTTAATTTTTTATTTCAGCTTTTAGTTTTTCAGTTTTAGTCATTTTAGTACTAAATGAAAACTAAATTATTTTTTATTTTATTTCAGTTAACATTTATTTAATAATTATTCATATTTTTATAATAAATTAGAGATAGATAGATAGATAGATAGATAGACAGACAGACAGAGACACAGACAGACAGATAGATAGATAGATAGACAGACAGACAGACAGACAGATAGAGACACAGACAGACAGATAAACAGACAGACAGACAGATAGATAGATAGATAGAGACACAGACAGACAGATAGATAGACAGACAGACAGATAGATAGATAGAGACACAGACAGACAGATAAACAGACAGACAGACAGATAGATAGATAGATAGATAGATAGATAGATAGATAGAGACACAGACAGACAGACAGACAGACAGATAGATAGATAGATAGATAGATAGATAGATAGATTTTATAATGAGATGTTATTATTGTCAGTAACATGAACCTGTCAATCACAGGGAGGGAAGATCCCAATCCGCTGGACGGCTCCAGAAGCCATCACATACAGGAAGTTCACCTCAGCCAGTGATGTGTGGAGTTACGGCATCGTCATGTGGGAAGTGATGTCATATGGTGAACGACCATACTGGGACATGAGCAACCAGGATGTGAGTGGCACTGTACCACAAATCTAATGAATTACGTATGCTTGTCATGCCTTCAGCGCTGGCGTTCCCATGGTACACTTTCCAGAAATGCATGCAAAGTAATTAATACTCGGCTTTATCATGCTATTGTGTGCCATGCCAAGTTATACAAACCAAATGAATGCCGTAGATCAGCAAGATCAGCCATTCATTTCCTCTCCCCTGTTTCCTAGGTGATAAAGGCAATAGAGGAAGGCTACCGGTTGCCGCCGCCCATGGAGTGTCCGCTGGCTCTGCATCAGCTCATGCTGGAGTGCTGGATGAGGGAACGAGCGGACAGACCCAAATTCAGCCAGATTGTGAACATGCTGGACAAACTCATACGCAATCCTGCCACGCTCAGGAGGACGGCAGGAGATGCCAGCAGGTGAACATGCACACTTACACAGACTCACACAGAGATTTCCATTCACATTTTTTATTGCTATTTTGGGTATATTTTGGTACAAGTCCTAAAATATGTGTTTGGCTAATTCCTAATTCCTAAATTCCCTTATGAACTTGTATTAGGTTTTTCTATTCTTCTGGAGACATTTTCAGAAATTTAATCTTGACAAGAAGCTACTTATAATTGCTGTAATCTGTAATATTTCAAAATGCTCAATTTCATCTGCTATTGTGTTTCAGAATGCATTTAGTCTATTTTTTAAGAAATCTGTTCAGCAAGGATACATTACATTGATCCAATGTGACAGTAAAACATTTATAATATTGGAAAAAATCTCTTTTTCAAATAAATGCTGTTCTTACATTAATTAAAATTCATTAAAAAAAAAGATAATAAAAAATGTGTCCTGGTTTCCACAAAAAAATATGTAGAACATTAATAATAAGAAATGTTTCTTGCAGCAAATCAGCATATTAGAAAGATTTCTGAAGCATCATGTGACACTGAAGACTAGAGTAATGATGCTGAAAATTCAGCTTTGATCACAGAAATAAATTACATTTTAAAATATTTTCAAATAGAAAACAATTATTTTAAATTGTAGTAATATTTCATATTTTTACAGTTTTTAGTGTATTTTTAATTAAATAAATGCAGCCTTGATGAGCATGAGAGACCCCCAACCCCTCACAGAAAACTTTCTGCATTTTTACAATTTCAAAAAAACTTTGTTTACTTTATTTTTATACCAGTTTTACAAATGAGGAGGTCCCTAAATTGAGGTTTTTGGCGATTTTGTCAGGTCTTGCTCACTTTTGGGTACAAATTTGTCCCCAAAATGATGGTTAAGTAGATACAAACACACAATTCTGACAAGTTAATTTTCTCTGGGTAAAAATGTATTCTCTAATGTTGTCGCCCTCAGGCCCCACCCCTCCACACTTCACCACGCCCCCTCTGAAGGCTCCGCCCCCTCTTTGGGTTCTGTGGAGGAATGGCTGAAAATCATTGGACTTGAGCAATACAGAGAAGACTTCAGCACAGCAGGATTCTGCAGCTTAGAAAGCGTCTTACCCATGAGTCACGAGTGAGCACCACTTTAACACATTACACAGCCAATTACACATCCTGATGAGCTTGAAGATGACTTTAGCTTACCAAAACTCCCTCTTTTACAGGGATCTGGGCAAAATGGGAATCTCATGCAGTGCACATCAGAGGAAGATCCTGAGCAGCGTGCAGGAATTGTTGTCTGGAATGCATCACAGACAAGACACAAAGGTTCCTGTCTGATCTGTGACGAGGGGAAAAAACAATGCATCATGTTGGTTAACATGGATTACAAGAGGGACGGAATATTTCACATCACTCTTGCACTTTAATGAAAACAAACGGTATGAAGATCAGAGTGAATGAGCTAAACTGCACTTTTCTGGGCCTCTTTGTGCTTCTATGAGGAATTTTCTTCAAGTCTAAAGATTTTAAACTGGCATTATGCCGAGAATTAAAATGACTTAATGCATCTCTCCAGATGAGATGTTTCTGGCCCTGTCGTTCCAGGCGGCGAGGCAGAAAGTTGGGCAAGTGTCCTCCTTCTGTAAGTGGAAAGAACCGTTTCAACTAAGTGCAAACAGACTACGACGCTTTTCACCTCAGGATCTTTTCAGGATGGCCGCTCGTCATCAGCAGGAAAGAATTGTTCCCTGTGGATCAGATTTGAACATTATATTCAGATCTTTTGCCTCGGGAGATTTTGAGCCTTTGCAAACGAAACTAACAGACCTTTTGGACGGTGTGTGTTTATTTTATGAAGGCCAGATGGGAGTTTCAGAGGCATTGCTGAATGGAAAATTATATTGCTTTATTTGTTGAAAAAAAAATAAATAAATAAAGGGAATGAGGAGATAGATCCAGATAAGATTTAGTCTTAAGTTACTCATGTTCCATGTATCCAATCTTTGCATTTTTAAGTAGCAAAGTAAAAGACTCAATCTGATGGTCTTTCTTGTTTTCTTTGTCAATCTTGTTTTTTTTCTCTCCTTTTAATTTCATTTATTTCCACATCTAAATAAATGTCTGTACCATTGACTCTGCACCCAGAGATCCTACGCAAACAGCTAAATCTGTGTATAAATTGATAAAATGTTTGAAACTGCTGAGTTGAATCATTGCAAGAATGTCATAGTCACAGATATATTTTTTGAAACTTTTTTTCACTGTACATAATCTAGGATTTTGTGTGTACATAGTTTTAATGGTTTTTCTTCATGATGTACATAATACCAGCAGACGTTTCCATGTACAGCTTCTGAGTTCCCTCATTTTCTTCTTTTTTTTCTTTACATGTGTTAACAGAATGTATTTAATTATACAGTGAGCATAATATTCATGTTGGCAGTAAATTTAACATTGTAAAACAACAGTACATTTAAGAAAGGTTCGGTAACATGTTGAGGAGTCTTTTAATTTCACAGTTTCTGTATTTCCACCTTTAGGTGCACCTAACTTAAGAGCTTTATTTATGATCTTTTGTATCTAGTTCATAAAATAAAAATTCAAAGAAATTGTTTATAGTTGGCGTTCTATATTTATAATAATTAAATCCGTTATACAACATATCCACATGTCTTTACATTAGTATAAACCAAGCATGGCATTCTTTCCTCAAGTGCATGATGTTATTCTTCATACTGTACTGTACATACAGCTTGCAATGATATTAATATTGATGCATTTTTCACTTTCTTTTAAAGGGGTCATATGATGTTGCTAAAAAGAACATTATTTTGTGTATTTGGTGTAATGAAATGTGTTTAAGGTTCAAAAAACACATTATTTTTCACATACTGTACATTATTGTTTCTCCTCTATGCCCCGCCTTTCTGAAACGCATCGATTTTTACAAAGCTCATCGGTCTGAAAAGCGAGGTGTGCTCTGATTGGCCAGCTATCCAGTGCGTTGTGATTGGCCGTATCTCAAGCATGTGACGGAAATGTTACGCCCCTCACCATACTGTGATGCCCTGTCCGGACGGATGTCATCATTGGCAAATTCTTTAAATATGAAAACGTACAGTCTGTGAGTCAGAACTGCCAGCATTGTAGTCTACTCTCCCAGGATCAGGAAACAGTCCTCCATAAAATGTGCTGCACACATCTGAATATTTGGGTTAAACTGTTCTGGAACAGTGTTGTAAATACAACTTAACCTTGGATTTGAGACTTTAGTCTTTGCAACTTTACAGATCTTCTTTATGCACCAAGAGCTTGTAACACTCCAAAGAGAAAGGAAAAATTTTAATCGCATCATATGACCCCTTTAAAGGGTTCTCTTAAACATTTGTATTAGTGTTATTTCTTCAGTTTGTATGATGATTTGTCCAGTATCATGGAGAGCACTTTTAAATCTGACTCTTCCAAATCATTCTCAAGCAGATCAAGTTCTTTCAGGTGGGATGGATTTGATTTCAGAGCTTCGGTCAGTGCCGTCACTCCTTCATGTGTTACATTACAGTTGGACAACCTGAAGATAGAAGAGTGGATTTTCAGAAAGTGGAAAATGTAAAAAAAATATAATGGTACAAATGGTTTGGTTTTTGTGGAAATCTGATTTGGTCTTACAACTTTTACCTCAGCTTCTCTAGTGTACAATGAGGATTCTTCAGTCCGATGCAAAGCTTCTTCACGCCTGAGTCTTGTAGATCATTAATGCTCAGATCCAGATCTGTCAGACAGCAGGTCTTTGAGCTGAGAGCTGAAGCCAGAGCAGTGCAACCTTTCTCAGTGATTCCACATTTGTCCAACCTGAGACAGAAATTAAATTGTAACATATGCTTCATTTTACAACTTTTTCAAAAACTATATTTCTATATATTAACCTCAGTGTTTTCAGTCTACAGTTTGGATGCTGAAGAACAGCAGACAGCAGCTCTGCGCCCTGATCTCCAGGTCTGTTGTTGCCCAAGTCCAGTTCTCTCAGATGAGAGTTTGACCTCAGAACTGAAGCCAGAGATCCAAAACCTTCTGTTTTGATTTTGCAAGTTGAAAGTCTATAACAAGTCAAAAAGGTAAAGTTCTTAATTATACAAATTATAGTACACAATATCACTTTAAAGGAATAGTAAATCTGTCATTTACTCATGAATGAATGTTTTTTTTTTTATACAACCGTGATTTAAATGCCAACCTCAAAACAGTATCATAAAAATAATCCACATTGAAATTTTAACCAAATTTTATTTTTAGAACAGAAGTTTAAATCATTACTGAGTGAAAGTCAGCTGTTGTTTTTTTAGATATCCTCCTGGGACCCAGGCATAGACTTTTGTCCTCTGTAGAGGACATTATATTTTAGTGAATTTCTCTGAGACCCTACATGCCACAGTTTTTAGTCTGGATGTCCTGTACAGAGCACATTCAGGGCTTTTCAGAGATAACAAATGTTTGAAGGTTTGATCATAAACACTCCCTCTCCTTGATCTTTAAATACGACTGATATCCACAGAATGATCAAATTTAGCAATCTTAGGGAAATATGATATATTATTTTTTGTTTTTACGAAACAGGGCATAAATGTCATACTTGTCTTCTGTAGAGGACACCAGGACAAACATCATGTTAATCAGCCATTTTGGGGAAACACAAGTCAATAGGGAAAGAAATAATAGATAAATATTCCTATGAAATATGTGATATTCTTATGAAAATGTTGCCAAGTTATTACTCCCATTATTACACTTCTTTTTTTTTCATTATGGTTTGCCCCAAGAACACATTCATGTGCAAATTAGATGCCATGTATAGACACATTGTATAGAATGAGAATACCAATTTATGGACATTTTACGCTCATATTCCCTAAAGTACAGTAGTGTATAAACTCATTCTGTTATATCTTTCATAACATGGTTGCGAATCATCTTTGTACAAAGTTTGGCTTAAAGTAGCCTGAAACCTAAAAACTGATTGGTGAATGAAAACATAAAACATTGTTTTTGCCTATACATGCCTTTTCATGTCTATTTTTTTTTTTTATAAAATATGAATTAAATATATTTTTTCAAAAATGTTATTTTTTTTTCATTTGTTTCTTATGCTCCAACCAATGTAATGACTTACAAAAACAACAAAATTCACAAAACTCTTTTTCCTGGTTCTCAGGAGGATATAATTCTCGAATCGCGTTCACCTTTCTAAAACGCGTTGCGATTTGTCACGTGACATGTTGGGCGTCAACAGCGTCGAATAGTGGCGCCATTTTTAACTGACGCGATCGCGTTTTATATTTTGAGAACGGTAATTAATCAATAATTGCTTTAATTTCACTTTGTTCCTCACATAAAGTTATCTTATGGCTTTAGGAGACTTAAAATATTGCCTAGTAGTCATATGGAGTACAATTATGAAACATTTTTTGTGAGTGGCATTTAAAATAAACACCAATTGTTTCTCCTCATGGGGGTGAGTAAATAATTTCCATTTATGATTGAGTGAATTATTACTTTAAAGTCAACATGGATTTAAAAGTCACATATTTTTTCCTCATAATCCTTTATTAACTTAACTTTTTTGATTGACATCACCAAGGCCAATTGTTTTTTTCAATTTTTTGTCATATAGAGACTTTTATTTACCTTTTAATGAATTCCCGATGGATAAAATCAAGTTCAACCTTACATTTTCTCACTGGATATCCTGAATTGTTTTATGTTGATTTTCATAGTGACAAATGGAAGTGTTGCAACAGTAGCATTAGTAGGACAGTTCTTCTCTGCCTTGACTTTATATTGCACTTTTTAAATGAATCATCAATTCAGATATAGTTCCTTATGACCAATTAAGTTTGTTATAACTCACTTTAGTGTTTCCAGTGCACAGTGAACTTTCTCCAGAGCAGCACAGAGATGTTTCACTCCAGAGTCTCCGATGTTGTTCCAGCTCAGATGCAGCTCTCTCAGATGTGAAGGGTTTAAACTCAGCGCTGAGCTCAGGAAATCACAGCCTGCTTCTGTTACTCCACAGTTCTTCAGACTACAGAGAGAAGAGTACATATAGCCTAGTCTAGTTTCACTTGTAAACCTGAATATACAATATCTGAAGCTTAAAGAAGAAACCTACTTCAGTGATTCCAGCCTACACTTTGTGTCCTCTAGTCCAGCAGTAGGAAGAACAATAAAATCAAGATCAGGTTTACAGACATCAGAACCCCGGCTCCTCCTGACAATGGATTTATATGTTTGATTAAAACTTTTACATGTAAACAGGGCTTATATAGACATGATGTTTCTGTTTTGCTTTACTGAACACACATACAATAATGTTTTAAAGTCATAGTGTGATCTTTTCAATCCAATACAGAGTATTTCTACTCCCGAGTCCTGCAGGTTGTTATGGCTCAGGTCCAGCTCTCTGAGATTGGATATTGATGGAAGAACAGCAGAAAGCACCGCGCATCCTTTTTCTGTGATATTACAGTCATGCATCCTGCCAACACAAGTATATTATTAGCAGAAGCTATTTAGATGTTATTTACTGGTTAAATAGTGGTACTGTTGCACCAAGTATAAATAGCAACAAATATCATCTTATTTACGCTAAGTGCAAATAGTGATAGATGTTCTTTAGTGTAAATAATTGTAGTAGTTGACTAGTTGCACTAATTGTAAATAGAAACAGATTTTTTTTTAATTTAACTTCATGTCATTGACTTCATGTAAGTAAGCAACTGATTTTTCTCACCAGATCTTTTTCGACAACTTGATCACAGGAAGCAGCCAGAACACAGCCGCGTCCGATCTTCCATATTTACGAAGTTCAAAATCCTCAAACTTCTCATTTGATGTCATTAAGATGTACACCAGAGCCGACCAGAGATCTGGGGACAAAGTGTTGCTGTTCAGTTTTCCAGAGTTCAGGTAGCTTTGGATTTCAGTAATGAGGGAATGATCATTGAGTTCATTCAGACAGTGGAACAAAACAAGAGCCATTTCTGAGCAAGGGATTGTTTTTAACTTTTGCTTGAGATACTCAATAGTTTTCTCTCTTTCCAGGGAGCTGTCTGTCTTCTTCACCAAAAGCCCTTTTAACAGACTGTGATTTGACTCCAGAGAAAATCCCATGAGAAATCGAAGGAAAAGATCAAGATACCCATTCATACTTTTTAAATTTTTTTCAACTGCACACTTGTGCAAACTCAACATTGTCACCGGCGTTCCAGATTCATGTGCTTCAAGCACATTTATTCTGCTGTTGTGGAAGGAGAGGTGCACATATAGAGCTGCTAGATGTTCCTGAACACTCAGATGAACAAAGCAGAAGACTTTCCCCTGATACAAGCCAAACTCCTCTCTGAAGATCTGAGTGCACAATCCTGAGTACACTGATGCTTCTGTCACATCAATGCCACACTCTCTCAGGTCTTCCTCATAGAAGATCAGGTTGCCTCTTTCCAGTTGCTCATATGCCAGTTTCCCTAATTTGAAAATAATTTATTTGTCTTTGCTCTTCTTCTCATTGTACTTTGTGTCTTTAATGTTAATCTGTGCCATCAGGAAAGAACAGCAGGCAACCTGTTTACACGGCTTTTCCCGCGTCTTGCCAGTTATTAAAAAAAATGTTGCCGCGTAGGTCTTTAGCCGTTTTAAGCCTCATGAGACACACAAAGGCAAGAAAACAAAGACAAAAGTACAAAAGAAAGAAAACAAGGAGCAAAGTAGGCCTATGTGAATATTTCTTTTAATTTCTTTTAAGAATACCCAGCCTCAGCTAATTTGTCAGTCAGTTCCTTAAATACTCTGTTAGGCCATTTCTGACCATGCCGTCCAATTTGTCTTGAACAGACTTTTCTGACCATAACTGTAAGAATAATACTGTCTCCTCATCACTCCAGTTCACACGCTTTCCGTCTTTTGACATTTTTTACTTTTCTCTCACCGGCTGCTGTTTACACGACACGCGTTTCCTGTTACTGACGTGACATGATGAGCCTCGCTGCTCAATTTCTGGGCTGTCTGTTGCCAAGCATCCAGCAGCAACAAGCAAACACTGCTACGTTTCACACTGAACAAACTTAGCACTGCAATGCGGGGTTAACACCGCAAATGCGGTGCTAACCCTGCTCCGGGGCAGGGTCTCATAACCCCGGGCA
>NW_015630071.1:180571-186613 GCF_001515625.1 Sinocyclocheilus rhinocerous | reverse complement strand
TTCTTCTGAACGTCGGTTAGAGCAACGAGGTGACGTCACTTTACGTCACTCAGTAAACTTAAAAATAATAATTTAAATAGAAGAGTTTACTCAAAACTGTTGAGCCACACAAAAATAAAACTAAATTCCTCGTTCAGAAAATGCAATTGTTATAAGTTGCATCAACGATTTAACAGACTTTAATTGCAGTGTTCTTAATCTTTATAAGTTAGTAGTACTGTTCGGGTTTACAGTGTGGGGGCGTGTTAGAACGAGCCGTTTTAGGTAGGCGTGGTTGACTCTTAACTTTTATAAAGAATATCTCTTTGGATTTGAGACTTTAGTCTTTGCAACTTTACAGATCTTCTTTATGCACCAAGAGCTTGTAACACTTCAAAGAGAAAGGAAAACTTGAAATCGCATCATATGACCCCTTTAACCGAACGATGATAACCTGGGGTTAAGCGCAGTGTGAAAAGCCCTAAAGTGTTCTAAAATAATAATAACAAATCAGTTTTCTTTAACATATTTTCCTGCTATGTGAAGTTATTGTCATTACCTTTTTTCTATCGGAACTGATCCATTTTGAAGTTGAATTGGCGTTTGCATTGATCGGTCACTCTTCATGGACAAAACACTTGGGGCAGATGAGTCTGATCTCTCCTGCTGAAGACTGGAGTGAAAATAAAAGACATTTGTTGATTTAAGCAGAAAGGTAGTGTTTCAGAGAAGGTTAACAACAAATCACTGAGAAGAGAAAGTATTCTAAAATTCTATAAAATTATGAGAATTTGCATCCTCCTTATGAATGCCACCACATCACTGCAGTTCTTTAGCTTAAATAAGGCTACGTTCACATTGCAAGCTGTTCTCAATGTATTTTTTGCTCAGATTGCTCAGATTTTTTTCCAGAATTTGGAAAAAAAGCAAAGTCTCTTCTTTTAAAGTTCTTTTGACTTGAGCGCCGCGTTTCTGGAACGCTGTGTCATGCTCGAGACACTGAAAAAGACGCGAGCGCAAAGGTAGTGCAGTGGTTTTTGTCATTACCTTTTTTCCATCGGAACTGATCCATTTTGCAGTTGAATTGGCATTTGCATTGATCGGTCACTCTTTATAGACAAAACACTTAGGGCAGATGAGTCTGATCTCTCCTTCAAACTACAACAGGAAACATAATTTTATGTTATGCTATGCCTTGTGTTAATGTCACACATGCTAGTAAACAACCTGTAAAATTCCTTGCATTTCTGTTATAAATAGAAAGTGGATCACTGAAGTAACACTTAATTTGGATCACATATTCACTGTAATTATATTAAAATAAAGATGCTAATTTAATGACCACTTCTTTAGTTTGAAATGATAGAAAAAGAAATACCTTAGATGTGGTAGATATGTTTTATTTCTTAGCTGAATTGGCATTTGCATTGATCGGTTGCTTTTCATAGACAAAACACTGGGCGCAGGTGAATCTGATCTCTCCTGATCAAAACTGTCAGATAAAACATTTTCAGAATTATTTATAATATTCTATATAAGATTAAAAGTCAGTGAAATTGGAAATTACATGTAATTGTTACAATGTTTACAATGTAATCACATCTATGGTGGTGCAAATGTATATACTGTATATGACAGCAGTGCAATAATCTACCCTTGATAAGAAGAAGAATCGTTGTCTTTTATCTGATCCATCACTCCTTATGGACACACTGGGTTCTGTTGGCACACAGACATTTTTTTTTTCGTTAGACAAATAATCCTTTTATTATTGAGTATTTTTTGTACAGGAGAACTGAAAATGTGAAAGAGAAACAGATCATGCATGCAAGCTGTCTTTAGGCACCGGTTTTACTAGTTTTTCCTCAAGCGCCCGAGGGTGTGATCTAAGTGAACTGCTTTTAAAAAACATTATGAAGCATTAAATAACTGACATTATTTGACTGATATATTTTGTGATCATACAATATGATGCATATACCTCCCCTGAGGAATCATTAAGATTACTATGTATTTTAGTTTACTCAGCATTATATAAAGATTCTGCAAATAATATGATTGAACAATTAATATTTCTCTAAATCATCAGGTGTACTTTAGCTCAAACTCAAGGATTCATCTTGCCTGCGATCTATATATATATATTGATATATCACGGTTTCATATGTCTTTGCAGTACACTTACCATGTGTCTTCTGAATTTGTGCCAGTCCACATAAATCTGTTGAACTGATTGTTTTCTGTTTTCTTCACAGTTACAGTACCTGCTCTTCGGTAGTGTTGTGAGCGAGTTATGGCGTCAAGGACGTTGGCAATGACTTAATCTCAGCCTCAGGCGTCACACCCAATAACCGTCTGATGCTTGTTGTACACAAAAATGGAAAGCACTTTCTTGATGCAGCAAGTGCTAATCTGGTTTTGCACAACTTCCCTCAATAAGGGCACACCAGACTCATTGGTCTGTCTGCAAACAAAGTCATGTTTGCATGGTACCAGCTTTTGAGGATGAAATAATCCCTGGATTTGGCAATAAAGTCTTAAGTGTAAATTTTCCAAAATTGAGATTTATGCATACTGAGAAAATCGCCTTTAAAGTTGTCCAAATGAAGTTCTTAGCAATGCATATTACTAATCAAAAATTAAGTTTTGATATATTTACGGTAGGAAATTTACAAAATATCTTCATGGAACATAATCTTTACCTAATACCTTTTATTAGGTAATATCTTTTATAAGGTAATACCTTTACCTTTTTGGGGAAGTTGTGGCCTAATGGTTAGAGAGTCGGACTCGTAACCCAAGGTTGTGGGTTCGAGTCTCGTACCGGCAGGGATTGTAGGTGGGGGGAGTGAATGTACACTCCCCCTTAGGAGAGTGCAGAGCACTAATTCTGAGTATGGGTCACCATACTTGGCCACATGTCACGTCACTTTCTAATATCCTAATGATTTTTGGCATGAAAGAAAAATCGATAATTTTGACCCATTCAATGTTTTTTTGGCTATTGCTACAGCCCAGCGACTTAAGACTGGTTTTGTGCTCCAGGGTCACATTTGGTGTTTTGTTTGAGGTACTCAGTAACAAGTAGACTAAGACGTCCACGAGCAGAACCACCATTATTTGAATGAATGAAGGTTTATGTATGTGTACTGTACATTTATTACACATGTATAACTCACACTTTACAATAAGGTCATATTAGTTAACGTTACAACTGTCACGGGTTGCTGCAGTACAACACACGAGCGCACGAAGATGAAGGTAGAAGGTAATCTTCATAAATCCAAAGGGTAATAATCCACACAGAGAGGGAACAGCAACAAATACACACAATCAACGTTTAAGACCCGACGAACACTAACACAACAGACAGGAACTTAAATACTGTATCGCGTACCTTGTCAGTGTCGTGCGCTTTGCTAGCTTTATTTTTTTGTTTTCATTTAAATGTTTTAGTTTTGAAATGTTGTTGTATGCATTTGTCATTTTTATTTAATTTCTTTTATTTTCTTAAATGTGTGTATATATATAGTATTTATAGAGTTTTAGCTTTTAGTTTTAATTACTTTTTCTTATTTGTAAGTCGCTATAAATAAAAGCGTCTGCTAAATGACTAAAAGTAAAGTAAAAGTAAATACACAGACAAATGAAGATAATTAACAAGACACACCTGAACATGACATAATCAGACACGAGGGAAAACTAGGTCAGGAACACATGAGGGAAGAAAACAAACTAAAAGTCCATGTGGTGTGACAAAAACCATATTCATAACCATAAAAGCATTGCTGTTTTATGATAATTTTTCCAGTATAATGGCGAGCACATTCAAGCCTGTCTCTTCCAGATCATTCTCAAGCAGATCAAGTTCTTTCAGGTGGGATGGATTTGATTTCAGAGCTTCAGTCAGTGCTGTCACACCTTCATGTGTAACTTTACACTTGGACAACCTGAAGATAGAAGAGTGGATTTATAAGCACAGGTCAGTGTTTATGCTATTCATTTGATTTCAATGGCTTTGGATCTGAGATTGCACTAAATATGACATTTCCAGACTTTTACCTCAGCTTCTCTAGTGTACAGTGAGGATTCTTCAGTCCGACGCAAAGCTTCTTCACGCCTGAGTCTTGTAGATCATTAATGCTCAGATCCAGATCTGTCAGACAGCAGGTCTTTGAGCTGAGAGCTGAAGCCAGAGCACTGCAACCTTTCTCAGTGATTCCACATTTGTCCAACCTGAGGTTAACAAGATTTTTTTTTTTTAAAGTAATTGCATGTTATATTGACTATATTCCACATAATGCCACTTGGATGACACTTGTTATTAACTCTTTAGATAAAATAGCGTGATAGCTCACTTCAGTGTTTCCAATGCACAGTGAACTTTCTCCAGAGCAGAACAAAGATGTGTCACTCCAGAGTCTCCGATGTCGTTCCAGCTCAGATGCAGCTCTCTCAGATGTGAAGGGTTTAAACTCAGAGCTTTGCTCAAGTAAACACAGCCTGCTTCTGTTACTCCACAGTTCTTCAGACTACAGAGAGAATAGGTAATACATTTGATGTCTCACGATATATACAGTGTATATATATATATATATATTCATTTATAAATTTGCAAGAATTAATTACCATAATCTGACAGGGGCACCAGACTAAAAAATTACTAGGGAGTCATTATTCTAAAATGTAATATTTAAAAACGAAATGACTTTTTAACATATTAAAGAAATGATTGATTGAACTTACTTCAGATATTTCAGGCTGCACTCTGTGTCCTGTAGTCCAGCAGTTCTGTGATGGATATGTAATTGACTTTCTTCATTCCCATGTTTATGCTGGCTATGTGAACCACATGTTGATGCTAAAACTTTGTTGTGCAGCTTTCTTTCAATTTCCCTTGTTCTAATAAGAAAAACAATTTATTAAAGTACAGTATAATATGTAAAGTAATAATTTTCTAGTATTTACTTTAGAAATGCTGCTCCGCGGGGCGATCTGTTAACCCCGACAGAGAGTATTTCTACTCCTGAGTCCTGCAGGTTGTTGTTGCTCAGGTCCAGCTCTCTCACATTGGATAGTGATGTAAGAACCGTAGTCAGCAGTGCACAGCCTTTATATGTGAGATTACAGTCATTCAACCTGACAAAATAGGATGTGTATATTATAAATATTTTGAGCATGCTTGCATTTAATAATTTAATTTCAAAAAGTACTCACCGGGCCTTTGTGAATAACTTGATTACAGTATGCAGCCATTCTATGATGCCATCTGATCTGCCATATTTTTGAAGTTCAAACTCTTCAGACCTCTCATCAGATGTCATTAATTTAAACACCAAAGCACGCCAGAGATCTGGGGACATGTTTTGTTTTTCACAGCTTTGGGATTCAACAATCAGAGAATGGTCGTTAAGTTCATTTAAACAGTGGAACAGAAGGACACAATCATTTGGACACAACTGGTCTTTTAATTATTGCTTGAGATATTCAATAGTTTTCTCTCTTTCCAGGGAGCTGTCTGTCTTTGTCACCAAAAGCCCTTCTAGAAGGCTGTGATTTGATTCCAGTGAAAGTCCCACGAGAAAGCGAAGGAAAAGATCGAGATGTCCGTTCCTACTCCCTAAGGCTTTTTTGACAGCACACTTGTGCAAACTCAACATTGTCACCGGCGTTCCAGATTCATGTGCTTCAAGCACGTTTATTCTGCTGTTGTGGAAGGAGAGGTGCACATATAGTGCCGCTAGATGTTCCTGAACACTCAGATGAACAAAGCAGAAGACTTTCCCCTGATACAAGCCAAACTCCTCTCTGAAGATCTGAGTGCACAATCCTGAGTACACTGATGCTTCTGTCACATCAATGCCACACTCTCTCAGGTCTTCCTCATAGAAGATCAGGTTGCCTCTTTCCAGTTGCTCATATGCCAGTTTCCCTAATTTGAAAATCATCTCTTTGCCAGTGTCCTTGTTTTCATTGTACTTTGTGTCTTTAATGTTAATCTGTGCCGTCAGGAAGTGTGTGTACATTTGAGTGAGAGTCTTGGGAATCTCTCCACTCTCTGCT
>NW_015630071.1:171581-177510 GCF_001515625.1 Sinocyclocheilus rhinocerous | reverse complement strand
GGCCAGACTCTGATCACTGATCCCCTTCCTGAAGTATTCCTGCTTCTGTGGCTCATTGAAGCCTCGTACCTCTGTCACTCGATGGACACACTCAGAGGGGACGAGATCAGCTGCTGCTGGTCTGGAGGTGATCCAGATGAGAGCAGAGGGAAGCAGATTCCCCACAATGAGGTTCATCAGCAGCACGTCCACTGATGTCTCTTTGGTCGCATCCTGTAGAGTCTCATTCCTTTGAAAGTTTAAGGGAAGACGGCACTCGTCCAGACCATCAAAGATGAAAACAACAGAGGAGTTTTGAATCAAATGTAAACTTGTCTCTCTCATCAAGAAGGTTTGAAGAAGACTGACTAGACTAAACTTTTTGTCCTTCATCAGATTGAGCTCTCTGAAAGGAAGACAAAATATGAGCTGGACGTCCTGATTCTCTTTCCCTTCAGCCCAGTCCAGGATGAACTTCTGCACAGAGACTGTTTTTCCAATGCCAGCGACTCCCTTTGTCAGCACAGTTCTGATGGCTTTGTCTTGTTCAGGTAAAGCTCTAAAGATGTCATTGCATTTGATTGGTATTGTTGCTCCTGCTGCAGTAAATGTTTTTTTCTATCGTAGTAAACTCATGTTTATTACTGATCCCTCCAGCTTCTTCTTCTATGATGTAAAGCTCAGTGTAGATCTGGTTCAAGAGTGTTGGGTTTCCCTGCTTTCCCAATCCTTCAAAAATGTACTGATGTTTCCTTTTAATGGAAGATTTTAATCTTTGTTGGCTCTCTCGATCATGTATTTGCAGCTTATGCCTAGAAAAGAAAAGCAAATGATAAAACCAAAAGACTTTGTCATTGTTAAAAATACATCTGTTCTATACAAAGTCAAATGTAAACTTGAAACTTTCATAATATTCAAGTAATATTAAGTTATATCTTTTCAAATAATGAAGGCTGTGTCTTCTTTATTTTGTCTCTGTGGGTTTTGGTACAACATTTATTTAAAGGTACATTGACAGTTACAATGGTGAAGGATGTCATACACAAGATATTTTTTGAAAAATAACCCAAATTTAAGTCTGTTGCTTTAAATATTTTGTATTAACTTTTTTTTCCAGATGCCCTGATGTCTATTGCCGAAACCCTGCATCTGGAGAGAGTTAACTGCAAATCATCTGTACTCATCCTTTTTCACTGTATTCGCCATGGCGAGTCACCAGATCCCTCTCAGATTTATGAAGCACAAATTGAAATCAAAGCTAACAGGTGAACTGTTGTACTATAAAACCATACCTCTGGTGTGGTAGATTTTTTTCATCTCTCAAATGAATTGTGATTTGTGTTGAACTGGAATCAGGTGAATGTGATTTCTCCAGTGAACTGAAAAAAACATTAATTCTCAGATTTATTGAAGTTTTCATCTCTATTACTTAGATGCATGTCATAAAAAATTCTCAAATTATAAACTCATTCTCAATAGTGCACCAATTTGTAAATAATCAAAACAAAACCAAATGCTTCATTCAAAACCAAACTTTAGCCTCATTTTCACAAAAATACTTTGCTGCTTAGTGGACAATGTGTTATTTGAGTTCATGTTATGTTTATATTCAGTGTTATTTTTTCCTGAATGAGAATGTGGTTAAACCAGGGACCGGTGAAGAATATTTGTAGTTTTGAAATATGTCTTTGACATGAAGTGAAGTAGTGGTTTGAGATTCATAGAATCTGTTTTAGTGTGTAAGGAATTGAGGAAAAACTGAATGTATCACTATATGGCTGCAATTATCACATGCAAACAAAAAGATAAATAGATTTACCTTTGGTCAAACAGAGATTCGCCATCTTTTAACTGAATTGGAATTTTCATCGACTTGTCACTTTTCAGGGACCAAACACTGGAATCAGGTGAATGTGACCTTTCCTCAGAACTGAAAAAAAGAACTTAATCAATCTCACATTATTTTCTAGGAATCTCAGGTTCATGAAGATTTATTAAGAAAAATCATTTGCAAGCAAATTTCTTGTTTTGTCTATCTCCCAACACAAAAACTATAGGTAATGCATGCAATGTCACACAAAACAGTTATTTACCTTTGATCAGATACAGATTTGAGATTCATAGAATCTGTTTTAGTGTGTAAGGAATTGAGGAAAAACTGAATGTATCACTATATGGCTGCAATTATCACATGCAAACAAAAAGATAAATAGATTTACCTTTGGTCAAACAGAGATTCGCCATCTTTTAACTGAATTGGCATTTTCATCGACTTGTCACTTTTCAGGGACCAAACACTGGAATCAGGTGAATGTGATCTTTCCTTAGAACTGAAAAGCAACAAAATCCATCTCACCATAGTTCAGAATTGAAATTGATGTCATAAAGATTTAAGAAAAATATAATTTGCAAGCAATTTTTTAGTTTTGTTACTTCACAAAACTACTTTTTTTTTAGTTTTTCTACTTCACAATAGCAAGAACATCATAGTTAATGTATCACATAAAACATATTATTCTGCATTTACCTTTGATCAGATACAGATTCTCCATCTTTTAACTGAATTGGCATTTTCATCGACTTGTCACTTTTAAGGGACCAAACACTGGGATCAGGTGAATGTGATCTCTCCAGAGAACTGCAAATAAATAAAACCGTATCCATCTCATCATTGGATAACGATGATAATGTTCTTGCAAGTAAAAGCTGATGTCATCAAGATTTGTTAAGGACGATCCTTTACAGGACAGAAATACTTTACAATACTACATTTTAGTTTTAGCTGCCTCACAAAAGTGGCACAAACATCAAAGCCATGCTACAATAAAACTAACAAAATACAGGTGCATCTCAATAAATTAGAATGTCGTGGAAAAGTTCATTTATTTCAGTAATTCAACTCAAATTGTGAAACTCGTGTATTAAATAAATTCAATGCACACAGACTGAAGTAGTTTAAGTCTTTGGTTCTCTTAATTGTGATGATTTTGGCTCACATTTAACAAAAACCCACCAACAAATTAGAATACTTCATAAGAACTTCATACTTCAATAAAAAAAACATTTTTAGTGAATAGTTGGCCTTCTGGAAAGTATGTTCATATACTGTACATGTACTCAATACTTGGTAGGGGCTCCTTTTGCTTTAAATTCGGCGTGGCATGGAGGTGATCAGTTTCTGGCTCTGCTGAGGTGGAAGCCCAGGTTTCTTTGACAGTGGCCTTCAGCTCATCTGCATTTTTTGGTCTCTTGTTTCTCATTTTCCTCTTGACAATACCCCATAGATTCTCTATGGGGTCACAACATCAATAGGTATGTAATGCAATATCACACAAAACAGTTATTTACCTTTGATCAGATACAGATTCTCCATCTTTTAACTGAATTGGCATTTTCATCGACTTGTCACTTTTAAGGGACCAAACACTGGGATCAGGTGAATGTGATCTCTCCAGAGAACTGCAAATAAATAAAACCGTATCCATCTCATCATTGGATAACGATGATAATGTTCTTGCAAGTAAAAGCTGATGTCATCAAGATTTGTTAAGGACGATCCTTTACAGGACAGAAATACTTTACAATACTACATTTTAGTTTTAGCTGCCTCACAAAAGTGGCACAAACATCAAAGCCATGCTACAATAAAACTAACAAAATACAGGTGCATCTCAATAAATTAGAAAGTCATGGAAAAGTTCATTTATTTCAGCAATTCAACTCAAATTGTGAAACTCGGGTATTAAATAAATTCAATGCACACAGGCTGAGGTACTTTCACAAAAGGGTTTGACTGTTTAGCAGTGTCTGACTAAATGTAAATACACAAATTTTGTGATAATAAATGAAGACAATAAATTGTAGTGGAAAGCATAGATATTTTGTGCTTTTTGTAACACTTTCAATTACATTCTGCAAATAATATAACTGAACAGCTTCAGAATTGAAAGTGTCAAGTGTATTTTAGTCCTTACTGTTTAATTCAAAAGGATTTATCTTGCCTAATGTAATCTATTAAACATGCTACTCTCAGTCTGTGCATTTGTTCTCATAAATCTTTTATTAAGCCGACAGGTTGTGATTCCACAGCCTAACACAACCACATTAGTGACAGATGAATTTGCCCCAAAATATTGTCTGATTGAGAACCACCGGTTTAAAACATTACAGCAATCATGTCCATGTGGGGGGCTGCAGCATTAGGTGAGTTTTTGTATTTGATTTATTTGTAAAATGTTTTTAGCAGCATTCTATTATGTTGAAAACTGATGAATTGTTACTGTCTCAACATGTGTAAACATAATGGTTTACTTGATGGCATAAAAACAAAGGCGTTTCCTCATTAAAGTCTAGACAGAGTTTATATCATGTTATCATAAAAGATGATCAGCCAAACTTCAGTAAGAGTATTTTGAGATCTAGATAAAGGGTATAGTGCTTTGTGAATACTTATCATGTGAATCTTAAGAGGAAATCTATTTTAGTCAGTTGTTTTGATCATTTTTATGTATTTTAGTTTTTTAATCTTGTGTAAATATTGTGCTGCAATTTGCAGGCCGTTCGTGGCTCACAAACTCTTCACTTGAGTTCGGCTTAAAAAGACAATGATGTCGAAGGCTTTACATCTGTATAGGTATTTGTTTTCTTTATAGTAGTTTTTGCACAGCATGTATTTGCATTTAAAGGGGTCCTATTATGCTCTTTTACAAAGTCTTGATTTTGTTTTGGGGGTGTACTAGAACATGCTCTCATGCTTGGTGGTTCGAAAAACACATTATTTTCCACATAATTTACATTATTAAAATACCTTTCTCCCCAGCCTGGCACAAACGGCTCCATTAGTTCCAGCTTTGATGAAGGTCCGCCTTCCGAAAAGCAAAATGTGTTGTGATTGGTTAGCTGTTCCAGTGCGTTGTGATTGGCGAACAGCTTAGACAATGTTTCATTACTGCCACGCCCCTTGCTCGGTCTTTCAACAAAAACTTTTGGGCGAATCCAGCACTGTACTCCTGTTGTGGAAGCTGTCCTCAGTAAAATGCGCAGCACACAATAGCAAATTGGGGTTATAATGCTCAGGAACAGAGTTAATAAATAAATTGCAACCACTGTTTCCTGACATCATCCGCTTTCGGAAGCCCAAACGTCTTTTCGTACTTTCGTTTTCGTTTTCGTTTTTTCACCTTTCTGTAGTTCTTGAAAGGGACTTTTAAATAACTTTCTAGGTCTTTTTTATGCCCAAACATACACACTACACACTGACTAAAATTAAAAAAGTGAAAAAGCATAATAGGACCCCTTTAAGTATTCCTGTCCGTAAACTCACTCCATCGCCCACAGGTTTGCCAGGTTTTCACAACAAAACCAGACCAATTGCTACTCAAAACTAGCCCAATCGCATTATCAAGGGGGGCTCCTCCAGTAAAATTCGCATTCCAGGGGCTGAATATCACGTTATCAAGCGTACATATGTGCACGTTTGTTTATATAATATAATACGTTTTGAATATAGTGAAGCAGAAATGTTACAAGCGATTTATCAAAAACACATGGCTAAGAAAGCCACACATTTCTATGGTCTGAGATCTGACGCTCAAGCTTCTAACACATTTTTTGTTTATATCTCTCCAGTCTAGTTTTATAGATTACAGACGCTGTTTTTACTGTTTTTTTGGTCAATCAGTTTTCCGCATATATCTGAGTATGATCCTGCTTTGAATTATAAACAGCAGTCGGGGCTCATACACCTGTACAGTGAGTTTATTGCACTGTATTTATCAGATGTTCACATTCATCAGCCTGCATGATGACAGAAGCATGAGATCATCTCAGGGATGTAATAATTCTCTCAGATTTACCCAGCGTGTTAATGCAAATAAGCTTCTAGTAAAGGTGTGTCATGAATATGCAGAAGAACTTCCGGAAAGAGTGATTGATTTTTTTTTTTTTTTGT
>NW_015630071.1:148240-171566 GCF_001515625.1 Sinocyclocheilus rhinocerous | reverse complement strand
ATTGATTTTTTTTTTTTTTTGGTATGTGGGTCTATAAATCACTTGTGCATACCTCAACGAAAAGGATCCAAATTGGAGTATGTTGTTCAGATTATATTTGCCCAACAAATATTTAAATAAATATGCAATATGTCTTTTTTATTATGTAATTACAGCAATTTACAGTAATTAAGATATTAATTTAAAATTTTTTTACAGCTATAAATTGTATAAAATGTAGGCTAGATTTAAAAGTGAAAATCAGTTGAGCTCAAATTATAACTTCAGGTCTTTGTCCTATCAGTGAAATGTATAAACCTCAATCAAAACCCAGATTAAGAAGACTTGTTATGTGCGCTTTGATACGTCCTCCTGAAACACAATTTTCATCTCTCCGCAGGTCACTGCAGCGCCCTGCGGTTCGGTTCTCCCCTGCAGAAGTCTAAGCCTGTTAGAAGCGTCGAGCAGTCAGGCGTACTGGAATGTGCCGTGACAAGGAGAGATCAGGTGGTTGAGTGAGTGATTTGCTCTGTTTTAAAACAGTTAATATGATGAACATTTGCATAATCTATAAATGTGATGAACAGCAGGTGCATTCATTACAAATAGTGAGTGCAGCCAAAATGAGTGACAATATTTGTGTACATGCAAGCTGATGTATCCACCGTTAGACTGTTAGCTATGCTTTCGTGTGCTGGAGAGCAGATGCGACTGTATTCTGTCCACATTCAATCCTGCAGGATGCGACTTTTATTACACCAAACAATCCACAACAAATAAATCAGTAAGCAGGAAGCATCTTCATAGCCAGAATAGGAAATGAGCTTGAATTAAGCATTGTAGTGGTGGGATTTATAGGTTTGATGCCCTTTGATGTTATCAGAGATACATATCCTTCACCTAAAAAAACAAATAAAACAATGCATTTTTTTAACACTGTATTTTTGTCTTGTTTTCCAATAACTGATGCATTATTTACATGAGATTAAAAAAAAAAAGATGTGAGATATTAAGTCTTGTTTTTAGAGTAATGTAATGAGGTTTATGTATTTTAGCATAAACCTCATTAATTTTTTTTCTGTAAACAATGTCATATCTCATGCTTGTTTTATGCAAGTTTGCATATTAATGCTGGAAAACAAAACAAAACCACTGATTATTTCATTGCAGTATTCTTTCTGTATGTATGGTGACATTATAGTCAACATTAAACAGCATTTGCAAACCTTTTTACTTCAGTTGACATATTTCTAACTTGATTTTACCCATCAGAAATTGATTGAATGGTGAAGTCTCTATGTGATATGGAATTGAATAAAATTCAATTGAAAAGGAAAGGCGTAGCAAGCTACATTACATTTTGAAGACACATTATGAGGACAAACATGACCAGAAACGTTTATTTCCGACTTTGCTAAAGGCATATAGGTATCTATAGATGCAGAAATTAATTGTTTGTTTTTAATGACACACACACACACACACACACACGTTGGTATTTCTGGTTTACGGGGACTCTCCATAGGCGTAATGGTTTTTATACTGTACAAAACTGTATTTTCTATCGCCCTACACCAACCCTACACCTAAACCTACCCCTCACAGAAAACTTTGTGCATTTTTAGATTTTCAAAAAAACACCATTTAGTATGTTTTTTTTTAAAGCAGTTTGAATTACAGGGACACAGGAAGTGTCCTCATAAACCACCTTCATATTGTAATACTTATGTCATACCCATGTCATTATACAAATTTGCGTCCTCATAAACCACCCAAACCAGTGCACACACACACACACTGGTTTGCTCTGTTGCTGCCAGCACGACCTGCTGATTTTCAGTGGTCACATGCAAAATGTGTTGATTAGAGAAGAGCGGAGAATGCCAGATAGACCACTGTGACACACACACTACTCTGTTGTCTTTTCCTTTCAGTTCAGTGCTGGACTAGATTTATTCTCAGTGGAAAGAGCTTTGATCATCTCACTATTTTGAGTTCTTGGCACATATGTTGTTCAACTTTCAACCTTTTTCCAGTTTAGAATATAGTTACTTTATTTCTGGTTCTGGTTCTTCTAATCTCTCTCCTCCTATATCTAAATCTGTAGACAGGAGTGGAAGTCCTGACTGAGTTACCAGACTGACCTTTGACTCTCCGAGGAAACTCAATTTAAATGTAAGAACTTCCTGAGAAGAGGAAAACATCCCGTATCTGTGATGAATGCCTTTCTTACCTTTTGCGTCACATAATACTCTATCCAGGTGAGTATTATGTTTGTACCATTGGCAAACCTATGGAATGTCTGATGAAACATAAAATGACAAGAATTTCAAATCCCTGAGTTCCAGTATGATTGGAGCTTTACGTATTTTCCGGAAGTCAAAGTGCACATTTTATCGGTCCGCCGGGAAACAAAGACGTGTTTAAAGGTACTAAAGTACATCGGTGAAATCTTCAAGGAAGAACTCATTGCTGGATTAAAGTTTAAGCAAAGGTTTGTACCATTGCAATTTTTATTTGAAGTAAATAAATGAATCCTTAGAAACCTCGGAATGTATTCAGACACTTAAGCTACACTTAAAAGGTCATTGTATTAGATTACAAAATATCAAATAAGGTGGTATTTATTGCAAAAAAAAAGTCATTTTACATGCAAAATATTTGACAAAACATAAGTTTTTGAACGATAAAACCATAATCTTCCTATTTCAGATCAACCAACTCACATATTAAAAGTTACCCGTGTCAGTGACTTTACATGGTGTCAAATGGCTGCTTCATGTCTAAATTGGCGGTTCTTATTCCTGTTGCTGAAAGTATGGCTACATGAGACAAGGTAAGCACAGTGGGGTCTGTTTATGAATATTGACTGTTTATAAATTGCTCAGCCTTCTTAAATGTTTTCAAAAAACAAGTCCACGTAATCAATTTCTATGAAGACAGAGCACTGGTGTGCTTCCAGAGAGTGTGAGAGCGAGAGAAAGAGTGGTGTTCTTCATCAATTTCCTCTCTAATCCCTCCATAATTCCCTCAGAGTCATAAAATATCAGTCGAGACAGCTTTTCCTCTTCTTCTGGAGAAATTCCCGACTGACTTTCGTGAGAGAGGGATTTGGGAAGATTAAGGAGTAGTATGTAAATGACATGAGAGGGAAGGATTTAGGAAGAAGGACCATCACATTCCAGAAGCAGACTGAGATGAGGAGACGGGGAATAGATCCAGGGAATTTCCCTTGGTGTTTTTTTGCTATGGAGAGAAAAGAGCTGTGATCAGCACCATGACGATTTGACATTTCGTGTAAGAGCAGTCAGGTTACAGGACGCGAGAGCACTGGTGACCACAGCAGATCTCGGAGCTGGATGACTGCTTGAGGGCAGCGTAGCAGGACATAGGGAAGATGTGTTTAGCACCAAATACAACACAATTATGGACTATTATACAAATCAGCTGTTCAGAATCTCAACTTGTTGTCTTTTTTTGGTAAGACTGACTGCTGAAAATGCTTTGATCGGTGTCAACGTTTTTGATCAGACCTTGAATACAAGCACCAGTGAAACACTGAAAAATGTGTGGATTTGATGGATGAATCTGACAAAAACTGTTTGCATGTCTGGAACATTTCTCCCCAAAATTAAGAGAAAGAATATTGTTAAAATCAAAAGAAATATATTTCTAGGACAATTATGAGTTTTTAATTTAATGTAATTTAAATGACGGTTATGCACATAATTTCTCCAAATGCTCATTACTGTAATGCAAAAAAATATATAATAATAATAATAATCTCATTATTTTAATGCAAAAATGTAACAGTTAAATTTTTTAAATAATACATTGTGGTAGTACTAATTATGGTACTTCCTGTAATATGTAAATTCTTATTTTGTATATTTATACTTGTATAATTAATTTTTAAATAATAATAATAATTGTAATGACAGGTATGCACATTATTCCTCCCAGTGTTCATTACTGTAATGCAAAAATAAAATTGTTATTATTTTAATGAGAAAAAAAGTACGGTACTTCCTGTATAATGTGCAGATTTAAATACTTAAACAAAATAATTTTAATGACAGTTATGCACATTATTCCTGCTCAATACCATAATGCAAAAATGTCATTCACATTATTTTATTACAAAAAGTAATATTGACATTTTAAACTTTTACATTGTGGTAGTATTTATGGTAATTCCTGTAATATGTGTGGATTTAAATTTAAAAAATTTATTTAATTTTAATGACAGTTATGCACATTATTCCTCCTGTAATGCAAAAAAGAGATATTAATGCAAAAGGGTAACATTTAAATTTTAAAGTATTTTACATGGTGGTAGTATTTATTATACTTCCTGTAATATATACTGATTTAAATTCTTAAAATCATTGTGTAATATAGTATTTTTACTGTATTATAGTTATAATGAATAATGGAAATAACTGAAATTACATAAACTGAAAATTCAAAACTTTTATGAGAAATTGGGGGAAAATTTAAATGAAAATAATGTAAAAATACAAAAAATAATGGTCCTAACAATAGGCTTGATTTTTTCATTTGATTTTTGATTTTGGGTTTAAATGGGATCTGAATATGTTTTCCATGATTTTCATTGTGAAATAATTTTTTGATTTTGTAGCTTATGTAAATAGAAATATTAAAGGGATAGTTCACCCAAAAATGAAAATTTGATGTTTATCTGGGTAAGCAGATAAACATCAAATTTTCATTTTTGGGTGAACTATCCCTTTAAGGCCAATGATCAACCAAATTCACTCACCCGTGATGTGTACATGAGCATAGCACATGTTGGGACCCTCTCTGGCTCTTTCTTCTCCTCATCTCTCTCTTTCTTTCTTTCCTCTCCTAATTTCTCTCTTTCTTCATGGTATAGAGTTTTAATCAGTCCCAGCTGTATGATATTTCACGGCCAATTAACAAAAACCATTTGGCTCAGTCTCAAATGAGACGACCACATGTACCCCGTTTTCTCTCTTTCACACACACGCACAAATTTTACTCCAGATTTCAACTTTCATTTTTTTATTTTCTTTATGTGATCATGTGTTTTACAAGATTCAGATAATTAACACGCATAACTTACATGTTCTCCATTGCAGACGCAGTGCAAGTGAATGCAGAAACAAAGCGAGATACAAGCTCGTCAAAAATCCACACGTCACCAGCTCGCTCAACTCAAAGCAAAAGTTCAACATCCCTGAGAAACGGTGCAACTGTCCCAGACATGTGAATACTGCCGTCTGATGAAAGACCTCATTTAGGAGGCAAGACCTTTGCAGTTTCCTGTTGATAGTGGATCACAGCTGGAGGTCAAAGGTCATCTGTATGTGTGTGTATCTGTGTCACCTAACACTCTGACAAAGTGTTCTTCATTTTTCATTCTGTCCAACATCCCTGATTATACTATAAACAGATCTTTTACAGGAGAGCTGAAGAGAGAGAGATATTTACTGATTGTGAAACCATTTTTATTAACATTATTTTCATCCTTTCGATAATGGGATTATTTATGCTTTTCCTTGCATGTTTGTGACAAGTTACAGATCATTGTGTCACAGCAACATAAATGAGAATCTGAACCTACATCATATTACATTCAAAAATATGAATATACATCATATTACAGAGTTTCTGCAGGTCTTAAAAAGTCTTTAATTTAGTTGTATCAAATTTAAGGCCATAAAAAGTCTTAAATGGTACAAGAAAGTCTTAATTATGATTTCAAGAGGTCTTAAATTTGTGGATTGAAAGACAAGAATTGTGATATAGCTTTATGATTAAACTTCAAAAGGCTATGATTTTATTGAATAAATATGAGCGCTGCAGTTTCAAAGTCAGGTGATGCTCTACTTTGTGTACTGCTGTTACCAGAAAACCGTTGTATTTCTGCCGTTTCGAAAGCGCCACCTACTGGCAGAGAATGAATTTGCATTGTCAATAAGCCCTTCTGCTGTTCTTGTTCAGACCAATGCGAAAACCGACCCATATTTTTATGCAGCAAACACGCAATTGTAAATGTGAACCGGTGGATCGACAAGAAGCTAATGCTAATGCATTATGGTCACTTTGTCGCGTCCAGTTTAGACAGCCTTTAGCTGTTGCGGCGTGACACGACAACTCTCGCGTCCGGTGTAGTCACAGTGTAAATGTTGTTAGAAGATGGACAACAGATCACAAATAGAAGGTTTTATGATGTGGTTTTCAGTGTTTACTCAGTGTGCTGAGCTGAGTTTCTGTGTCACCACGGCCATCCGTGCACTAGATCACAAACGCCAAAACCACATGGTCTCACTCATCTTTACGACCCACTAACAACCCCACGACTTCAGCTGCAAACACACTGGAAACTATTAAGGCTTCACCACAACGTAACGCTTTATATGTGAAAACAGATTAATAACAGACAATGTTTCTCCAGCAAGCAGGATAGAAGATTGAGGAGTTTGGTTTCCTGATGCTAAAAGCAGCTTTCTTTAGGAGAGTGGACAGCCTCTGGGAACTGATGTCTAAAGTGTGTAGAATTAAACGTTCTTAATGAACATCCATGCCACCGCAGTAGTCAAGTTTTATTTTTGTACAGCGCTTTTCACGATACAAATCATTGCAAAGCAACTTTACAACAAATTAAGTTGCTACAATATTTAGTGGTAGCTTATCAGTGGATTTAGGTGCTTCTTCTGCCTTGCATAAAAATCAAAACCTGAACTTTAATGCTCAGATTGACATTGGATGACTTAGACCAAAAATATTTGTTAAAAAGTGGCACGTGAACAGGAATTAGGCCATATCCAAGTCACAGAGTCTCTGACTCAGGTGTGGAATGAAATGTGCTTTCTCTCTCACACACACATACCCGCAAATAGTGTGCATTCGCTTTCACATATTAGCACAGTGGCAAACAAATGCTTTAGCCATACCAGGGAAATGCTTTCGTGCCTTAAACAATTGGACAGTTCACAGGATCAGTGGCGTATTTCTGACTCATAGCTGTGGTTTACTGCCTTGCTGAAAGGCAGCATTTGAGACTTGGTCTAGGAATCTTGGCATATTTTGTATTGTGTCTTTCACACTGTGCTGGGACCAACTTCCTTTTTCTTTATGAGCATGGAAAATGCTAGAAACGATCCCAGATCAGCCTTTAGTAAATACTAAAGCAGGGTTGGCTATGGGAAAGAGGCAATGAATCCATCCTCACTGTTGACAGAATCCGCGTTCTGGCGATTCTGTACACCTGCGCCTTGCTTCAATCTGGGGTCGACAGATGGTTGAGTCAAAGCCCTAGACCGGATACAGGCAGGTCTCTGAGTCACCAGCCAAACTTTCAATGAGTCATGTCACTGGAAAGCGACGTAAAGGGAAGAGTCCATTGTCGTTGCTGACATGCTGTTGGCAGCTGCATGACTGCACATCTGCTGGGGCAGACCTGCCAGGAAAGTGTCTATGAGTCTGGCTTTGGATAGAATTATGCCTGAAGAACATAAGTACATTTACTATGAATATGAAGAATGTGTATAGCCTAAATATTTGAGCCACTTACCATGAATTTGTGTCCCGTTCCTTACCTGTTACCACATGATTTTTTCCCCTATTAAATTTCAATTTCAATTTTCAATTTCAAGTTTATTTGTACAGCGCTTTTCATGATACAAATCATTGCAAAGCAACTTTACAGCCAATTAAGTTTCTACAATATTTAGTGGTAGCTTATCAGTGGTGACTGTCAGTTAATGTACATATGGCAGAAATGTACGGAAAAATCAATTTAAGACGTAATCAAACAGACGATGAACACTATTAACAGCAATTATTATATGATGCAATCAAACTTATAGCAAAATGTGTTAGTTCTGTATGTTGTTTCAGGGTTGGCATCATCTGAGGTCTTCTGAGGGGTTGGCATCATCTCTTCTCGGGTGTTCTGGATCCAGACTGAAGCTTGAGTAAATCCTAAAAACAGAGAAACAAATAGAGACATAGTTAGCGTAGCTGCTGTTCCAACCAAGCAACATTTATTTGTTTAACCCAAACTAAAGAATAATAATGTGCATTTGATCAGATATAACTGCAGTACAAGATTATGATATGCATTATTTGAATGCCTGGCCAAAGAGATGTGTCTTTAATCTAGATTTAAACAGAGAGAGTGTGTCTGAACCACGAACATTATCAGGAAGGCTATTCCAGAGTTTGGGAGCCAAATGCGGAAAAAAAAGACAGCAGTCGATCGCCAAGTGTAAACATCGCCAAGTGATTAAAACGCTACTGGCCCATTTTACAGTGCTGATTTTAAATCATCTGAAGCAAATTTAGTCACAGAGGGGAATGTGACTCCTTGTTTTACAGGAAACTATAAAGTATCGACTGCTGTCTCATTCAGGGTTTCCAGGCTTATGTTTTCCTCAACATAGAATCATTTGGAAAAGTTCCAGATGTTAATGCTTTTCAGATATCTATCTATCTATCTATCTATCTATCTATCTGTCGGTCGTTCTATCGGTCGGTCGGTCGTTCTATCTATCTATCTATCTGTCGTTCTATCTATCTGTCTATCGCTCTGTGAATATTTTGTTCTGTCTTGCTAGCTTGAGCTGTTTGTTTGTCCATTCCATCAATCTTTTTTGTTTTCCTCCCACTTGCCTTCAGCTTTATGATATTAAAATACACAGTATAAAGCTGAATTGGATATAAACACTGCACACACTCACACGATTGAAAGCACTGATTAGATAGACAATAGAAAGTCAGAAAGGCTGGAACCTTCAGATGTTCTTTTGGCAGTACCTGCATGTTTAATTCAACAATCCCAAACTATAACGCATATATAAACACACATCTGTCTCTCTCCTTCTGGCATTATTCGGTGATTAAGACTGCGATTTCTGTCAGCAAGGATTTAAACGACGGATGCACATTTGCTGGTTGGCGTGTTTTGAAAATGTAAATGTTAAACCTTTAAATTAGTGTTGTGCTGAATTGTGGAACAAATGTGTGCTGTACATTCGATGCTGTAAAGTAGGTTGTTCTAATATGTGCATGCCCATGATCTCAGAAATAATATTTCAAACAACATGCAGTATTCTACTCAATAAAACACATCGGAAGATAAATATCAGTGACAAATGCCCCTCTGAGGGGCTTTTAAGATTGTGTATGTGTTTTCTGTCACATTTCTCTTGAGTTATAGAGCACTACCAATGAGATACGGAGGCACTTTAAATGACCTACACACACTTCTTTTCAAGGCTTTTCTAGAGAAACATTGGTAGTGAAAGGGCTGCATCTACAATGTCTGTCTTTAGCATTTATTCCAGGGTGAGGTATTTGAAGTCAAAGATGACAGGATGTCAGCTTTTCCTACAGGTGACTGACATTTTGATTCCTATTCTTTTGTTGTTGTTGGCTCGCAGAAATGTTCAAAGTAGATTGGTGTGTTTCAGGTCAGTTTTCCACAGAGAATCAACACACAGTCTTAACACTCAGGATACCACCATTCCCATACTAAATTCATCTATATAATTACACCAAGTGCATGGAAGTAACATGGTGAATTAATTCTGTCAAACTGTTCTGGTTGAGCACAATCTCATGGGAACCCAAACATGCAATTAAACCTTCAACCTTTGAATTATAAGCTCAGAAGGCGACCAAAACGAACTAGTTAATTCATTTTTAATTTCTTCAAAGACAATTAAGACGTATACTCATAACTGGAATTGAACTGTGACATCCCTTACGAAAAAGAAGTTTATTCAAGTGTGCTATTAGTATACTTCATTTAAACTAAAAATAGGAAAGTATACTTTTAGTCTACTTCGTTATACTTAAAGTATACTTAAAAGTATACTTTCATATACTAGAAATTGGGCCAATTTAGTCCAAGGAGTATTGAAATAGTACACTTACAAGTATACTACTAGTACACTGATATTTGTATACTTACTACATAAAGTATACTTAAAAATATACTTGAACTTTACTTAAGTATACTTACTAAAATAAACTTGAAGTATACTACTTTTTGGTAAGGGATATTCTAAAGCTGATATTGTAAAATATTTTGTGTGTGACATGTATAACAGTACAAAGACCATTTTGTGTGAGAAATGTGAGTTATGTGTGTGTTTGTGCTGCGGTATTCCCCGTACATGTGCAATGTGTGTGTTAATGTGATCTAAGTGTGTGAAGAATGTGTTTTTTTTATAGTGTGCGATGCATGCTTTGAGTGTCTTTGTGTATGTGTGTGTGCTTTCTGAAAGCATTAGAAGTGTGTTTATCAAGTCAAGTATTCTCATCATGTGGGATTTATTAATGTCTGGGAGGCGTGTTAAAGTATTTTCACAGTTTGTAAATATTATTGCCATGAGATAATGTTGTACATTTAGTCAAAAACAGCTTAAACCCTGGAATTCGTCTGCTGTACAAATTAGGTGCCAAGCACTGAAGGTGAAACTGTATGTTGGCAACGTTTTTACGCAATGAAGCAAAATCTTGATTTTCATTTCCACCATGCCTTTAGGGAAACTTAAGCAGTTTAGAAATAGTGCCACTTACTGGTTAAAAATATTTGATAACTGACAAATGTTAGATTAGATTTCCAAACTAAAATCCAAAGGTAGTCCATTTTCTTGTGAAATGGTAACAAATATAGAATCTCCATCTTTGCCATGATTTTAATTATTAAAATAAAATTAGAATATCACCATGGGACCGTGTCCTGAGTTATATCACAATAAATTACTGGACAATAAAATAATTCAAGAACCAAACAGCATAATCAGTTCCTTGGATGAAGTGTGTAATTTATGAGCAACTAGTGGCACCAAATGGAAATCGGAAAAAAAGCATAAATACACATTAGTTAAAACAGTAAGTTTTTTTATCTGTCTGATTTATTTGATCTAAAATATTAATTCATCCACCCAAAATAATCCAGAAAAGAAAAGGGGAAAAAACCTAAATGGAGGAAGAATTTCACTGCTTCCTCTGGATTTTTTCAGACAGATTTAGTGCAGTTCGGGAAGTCATAGATCCTGCACCTTTCACTGTAGAATTATACACACAGAATGAGGGATATTTGACCTTAAGAGATTTTCAGGTCACTGGTTTTGTGTATTATGTGTCTGTGTTGATAAGTCCATCATAACTGCACTCAACCCACAGTTTTAACCCACGCTTCTCATACACGCACACGTTTATATCCACAGATTCTTCCAAAACACTGACTAATGAGTGAGATACAAATGTACCAAATGACTGACTGACTGTTTGTTTGAGTGTTTGTGGGTCTCGAGCGGCTCGGTTAGTGATTGTGTTATTGTATTGCGATATGTGTGTGGATTTGTTCTGCCCTGGGGGTTCTGTGTCGTTTTGGCTGGGATCTGTTCCACCCATCTGGTTTTGGAGCACAAAACTGAGAGGATCAGACCAAGCCAGAAATATTTCACTCGCTCACACACACAATGAAGAAACAAAGCAAAGCACAAACAATTAGAACTTCTATTAACCATATCTTTTACATAAGAGTTGTTTGTTTGTTTCTTTCTTTCTTGTCTCAATTTTTACTATTTCTGACACCAAACAAGTGGAACTTATACTTTCTAAGCTATTCTGAGTGTATTTAGTGCATTATTATTGTCTTAAGTCTCTATTGTATTCTTGTCTGTAAATATGTAGCATAAGTTCTACCTGACAAAAATTTTACTTTTAAAAACCAACCAACCTAATAGCACACCTCTCTTTAACAGGACATGATTTGTGGTATTGTTTTTGTGTGGTGTGAATGACATGAGTTGGATTTTACAGCAAAGTTTAAAACTTTAGGTAAGAGTTTTAGAATGAACATCTAAACATTATTAATCTAAACAAATAATGCAGATGTCATTAAGACACGAAAGGAAGTAGATGCATAAGGAGAAATACAAAGCAACTCTTCTTTATGTATGTGTGTGTGTTTCCCTGCGGGAGGTGAGCTGGTAGGACCCGCAGCTCAGTGTGCTGTTGAGGAACAGGTGGAGATGGAAGACACCACAGAGACTGTCATGGGGGTGTTTGGGCTCAACCATGTCATACCTGTGAGAACAGCATGAATCGAGTCTCTTTTACTCTCTGCCATCCAACGCAGTCATGCAGACGAACAGAAAGCTTTGGCATGCTCGTATGCATGGAGAGGAGAACAAAAAGAGAACTAGGCCTATATTTAATGAAGAAAATCTGTACAGTGTTTGCTTATGCAAAACTCACTTCTATAAAGTTGCAGTGATTGCTAGGCTGTTCTTGGTCATTGCTAGGTAGTTGCTAGGGTGTTCAGATGGTTGATGTGGTGTTGTTAGGGCATTGTCAGGAGGTTGCTATGTTGCTGCTGTTATGTTCTTTAGGGATTTAACAAGTCATGATGCGATACGATTCACAATACTGATTTCTCTAAATGATTTTCTCCCAATTTTTTTTTTTACAAAATGAGAATTACGACAAATTATAAAGGCATCTTTTATTATTTCTCAGACAAAATGCTGCACCTTTCTTTGTGAAATTGAAATATGTCTAAAAACAAAACTAAACTGAAATTTAAAGCAAATCCCAAATCAAATAAAAAAATTATACAAGTAAAAGAAATGTCTTCATATAAACAAAACATATCTGAACGAAACAAAAACAGCAGACAGACTGAATGAAAATGCAAATTCACTCTCTGACAGCAGGTGGCTCTTATGGAACAGCAGCAATACAGCATTTCCTTGGTTATCGCTGTAAACAAAGCAGCGTTGCGCTAATAAATACTACTATTTTCATATTCATTATACAGAGGCAAGATGAAAAGAAAATACCATCTTAACTCTTCTAAAGACAGTAAGTTCCCCTCAGAGATACAGTACATTCATATAAACCCCCACCTATAACTGTATCGCGATTCTTTTAACATCTCAACCGACTTGAATCGCCACACGTTTTTTTTTATTTTCAACCGACTCAAGATTCATCGTTACATCCCTGTATGTTCTTAACTATTGCTAGGCAGTGTCTAGGGTGTTGCTTGGGCATTGTTGGGTGGTTGCATGTTGCTTAGATGCTCAGGCAGTTGCTAGAATGTTTTTATTGCTAGGCAGTTACTAGGGTGTTCTCTTGTGGTTGTTAGGGTATTTCTAGATGGTTGCTAGGGTGTTATTAGTCATTAGTGTTCTTGATGATTGCTAGGGTGTTCAGATGGTTGCTTTGGTGTGGGGCATTGTTAGGTTGCTAGCATGTTACTAGGGTGTTCAGGCAGTTGCTAGGATGTTTTTATTACTGGGCACTTGATAAGGTGTTCTGGGTCGTTGCTAGGGCATTTCTAGATGGTTGCTAGGGTGTTTCTGGACAGTAACTAGAGTGTTCTTGGAGATTGCTAGGACATTGCTAGGGAGTTGCTATGGTGTTATGGTGGTTGCTTTGGTGTTGCTGGGTCATTGTTAGGTGATTACTAGCATGTTTTTATTACTAGGCAGTTGTTAAGGTGTTCTCTTGTGGTTGCTAGGACATTGTTAGGGAGTTGCAAGGGTGTTCAGGTGGTTGCTGTGGTGTTGTTTGGGCATCGTTAGGCGGCTAGTGTATTCAGGCAGTTGCTAGAATGTTTTAATTGCTAAGCAGTTGCTAAGGTATTCTGGGTGGTTGCTATGGCATTTCTAGATGGTTGCTGGGTGTTTCTAGTCAGTAACTACAGTGTTCTTGGTGATTGCTAGGATGTTGCAGGAGTGTTTAGTTACTAGAATGTTCTAAACTAGTGCTAGGTAGTTGTTAGGGTGTTGAGGTAGTTGCTAGGCAGTTAATAGAATGTTCTAAATTATTGCTAGGGTGTTTTGGGTGGTTGCTAGTGTGTTGTGGTTTCTATCATTCATGTCCATAGTACAAATGGTACAGGACAAGTTACATCTTAATTGGTAGAACTGAAAGTCTTTTTCTGTGTTTTGTAATAAGAACAACATGTTTATAGAAATCCACGCACACACATTTGTTTACTCATTGCATCTGGTCTAAAATGTTCAGTCACTCTGTCAGCGTGTTGAGGGCCGATTGGAGAGAAAAGCACACCCGATTGGCCCGGGCTGATGAACTGCGTCTGGCATGTGGAGGTCAGGATTTCTGAAACACTTCATGATCACTCAGCACCAGCATTCACTCGTCATTCTTTTCCTCGCTCAATCACTCACTCTGACACACGCACACACACAGAAATACTCGCAGTGCGTTAATGTCCCATGGCTTTCTGCACCTTTTAAGTGTGTGTGGAGACGTATTCAAGTTGTAAGATCTGTTTTTGAGGGAGGAAACATCAGGTTGAAGAAAATGTTATGACAGAGCGGTGAGTGAAGCATCACAGATGTGACCACACACACATTCACAGCGCTGAGAAAACCTTTTATGAAGACACACTCATGTTTATGTGTGTCTGAGGCCAGTCATTTATTAATCTAACAGCAGACATGACGAAGACCTTTATGGTGTTGCTCTAAAGAGTTGAATGTTTCATTTTTAATTGATTCTATTCTGTTTCTCCTTTTTTACATTGTTTCTCTTGCTGATAGATTATCAGTTTTAACAATTAAGGGCCATAACCGCATAGACATTGACAATGGATATATTATCCCTGTATTTTGATTGTTGGTTGATTAAAAAGGGGTTTTCATGCATTTCATTCATATACTTTTACATTTGGACCACCCTAAACTTAAATATTTGGTTTGTCTTGGTTTTAACCACAAGTTTCCAGTAACATTTAGGCCAAAATTATCCACACTGAATGTGAAGGCAACACAATGGCCATTCAGAGCACATTTGATATTTACTGTAGTTAGTATATCGTTTTTTATAACAATAAGGCATCATATTCATTTAACATACTGCTTTTTGCATCAGTGCTGGGTAGATTGCTTACAAATTGTAGTCTGTTACTGATTCTAAATTACATGACACAAATTCCAATAATCTATTACATTACACATTTTAGGTAATATAATCGGACTACTTTTGGATTACTTTCAGATTCCTTTTGACCTAACTCGTTCATCACATCGATTTAAATAGGATAATCTTGTACCATACTGCTATAAAAATACAAAGAGAAAGCAAATATATTACATTTGTTGTTATTAACAACATGAAGTGCAGTAAACTTTACATTACATTACATTAGGTTTCCCAAACTGGGCTTCGTGAAAGAATTGCAGGGGGTTTGTAAGTTTGTCATGTGATCATTAACCAACTTCAGAAAACAGTGAACATGCAAATGTTCATAAATCCAGTGCTGTGTGGCGTTACAATTTTCTGTGTAATTATAGCCACCTGACTGATCTTTGTGTGAATAAGTGGCGGGCTATTTTAGAAAGGAAAATGTAAATGATTAAAAAGAACAATTAGGAAGAATCAATCAATTCTGAAACATTGTGTGAATAATGTGTAATACGTAATCATATAATCAATAAAAAAGTAACTGTAGTCTGATTACGAGTATTTTAAAATGTAATATAATCTAATTACAAGTACTTAATTTTTGGAATCTGATTACGTAATCCAGATTACATGTAATCAGTTATTGCCCAGCACTGTTTAGTAAGGAAATTTGGTTTGCATATTTGGTACTGTATATACTTGGTGTGATTACCGTTTATCACTCTCTGGAGATCTCCAAATGGGTCAGTTCTTCGCTTTTTTATAGAAATAAGCAAGCCATGTTTTGCATAATTGCAAAAGTAGAATTATGCAAAAGAAAGTCTTGAAGCTGCTAATCATTTCTGTATCATGCTTAATTTGCTAAATTAATTTTATTTCTCTCTAAACACTCGCAGGCACACAAATACCATCTGAAACACACACTCTAACTCTCTTTAATTAACAAAAGTAGAATTATGCAAAAGAAAGTCTTGAAGCTGCTAATCATTTCTGTATCATGCTTAATTTGCTAAATTAATTTTATTTCTCTCTAAACACTCGCAGACACAAATACCATCTGAAACACACACTCTAACTCTCTTTAATTATGATTGATTTCTCTGTCCAAGTCAGTAAATGAATGATCTTTTCTTTGGCGAGGAAGGCAGCGGCTAATTAAAATCATCTCGTAGAGATCAGAGGGCCTCAGATTCCTTTACTTACATCCCAATACACACTCCTGGGGAAATTCTGGAGATTACTTCTGGACAGATTTTTGGCTGTTGTGATTGAGTTATTCGACAGGCGAGGCTAAAAACTAGTCAGCATGATTTGCAATCTCATATTTAACAATAATGACTCAAAGCCAAAGAGGCTTTCTGCATTTAGTGAATGTATAATGCTGACCACTGAACTGATGTTTGTTCTATTTCTATAATGCTGACTCAACCTGAGGTCACTTGATTGGATTCTTACTCTCAGAGCCACCGACGAAGCTCTCCTGCCACCTACTGGCAATCATATGAAACATGAAAAAAGTAGACTAGTTCTTGTCTAAGTGTGTGGATCTTGGACAGAATGGGCTACAAAGTGGCTGAAAGTCAAAATGATGTGTATTTTCAGACAAACCAGTGACGTTCTTAGACAAAATGATTCTTTTATTGAAAAATGTGTTTTGAGGTTTGGAATGTGGCAGTACAGACTGATCACAAGAACACCATTCATGATACAAAAGTTGATTGAATCAGTTTTACAGTACTCAAAAAAATACTACCACTCCTTTGTTTTAAACTTTACATTATATGTAAACAAAGGGAAATCACTAAAAGAAATTTAAAGCACACAAAATGTGAGGAAAGTGTCAGGACAACATGATTGTGCTAGACATTTTGCTAATACTATTCAAATAGGAACTTATCCAGGAAATCCAATGGAAGAGATGTGAAATTGAAATAACATCAGATTCCCGATCACTGCAGGAACTCTGCAATAAAGTGGCGAAGTGCCCTAAATCTAATACAAATGTTTAAGAAATGTGGTCTAAAAATGACAGTTCAAACACATTTTTTTTATATTTAGCAAACCCACTGGGATTGTCATAATGACTGTGCAGCATTCCTAATTCACTGACTCAGAAGGAAGGCAAGAGGTGTTTCAACAATTGACTGTTTGTGTGCTCTTGAAGGGTTCTTGACATCACGTCACAACGTCAATCAGACATTCAGTCACAGCCCACAGCTTAAAATGATTGCTGTAAACAACTTCAAATTTTGTCAGTGAGATTAGTAAAGTGTACCAAAAACAATGTTGTGCAGGGACAATTATTTGGTCCACAAACTTAACACTACATCAATAACATTAGTAGTACTCAGTCTTAAAGGAACAGTTCACCCAAATTCTGTCATCATTTTTTCACCTTCATGTCATTCCAAACCAGATTTTCTTTCTTCAGCGGGACACAAAAGAAGAGATTTGCTGCTCTTGATGAAAGCATTAAGTGACAAGCACCTGGAAACCCCTTAGAATATAGTGCAGAAGTCGTATGGACTTTTAGGGAGCTTTTTGCTTTTTGAGCTTGCAAGTCTTGCATTCATTGACAGTTTTGTCAGTTGCACTCCACGAAAAGACATATGGGTTTGGAATGTCATGAAGGGACTAAATAATGACAGAACTGTACAGAATATTTGGGTAAACTATACCTGTTCCTCATCCTTCCTTGACGTTTGCTCTCTGTCAGTCATTCATGTTCACATTTACAGTACAATTTGGTGGCAGGCCTGCAGGTAACTCGTCGCATTGACAATATTAAACATGTCCTTTCTCACAAAAGACAGGAAATTACCCAGAGGGCACAGCGGCTGAGCAGAGTGTCGATTGTGGTCACGGCAGAAGGCTGTGTCAAAGGTCAAGTCCTCTCCGTTATAGAGAACACGAATGAACATATTTTCCAACCACTTTCCTCGTTTTCTATCACTCTTTCTGTCTTTGTCTTTCACTTCCGGGCTGTTCCACAGCTCAAACACCAGCCGTGCTGCAAACTTTGGAAATCCCGCCCCTTCCAGACCAAGCGCGCTTAGCAACGGCGCCATTGTTACGTCATGAGCAGATGCTAAAGCGAAGACTGCCTCTTCCTTGCCTTTGAGCGTTTGGCTTCCTCTGGCAATCCTCTCCATCCGCGTTGCGGTACGGTTGAGGTACGGATGTGCCGCGAGCACAGCATATCGGCGGTAAAGCCCCGCCTCCCGCCGCTCCAGTTCATCATTTTTCTGCTGCCGTCGAATCACAGCAAAGTGCTGTAGTGTAAGACACGCCCCCTCATCCGGAGCGTTTGATGTAATCTGAGTGCTAGAGCATGGAAAAGGAAGACCGTGACAAAAGTGACACAACAACGCATCCACAGGATTGGCCGCCCTCAGATTCTTCGTGGCCACGCCCAACGTCTTCGCCATGGCGACATACGTGCGTTCCAGTTCCGTGTCTGCAGTCCTCTGCCGATACTGCCTGCGCTGCTCCTGGTCCAGGTACCGGTTGCGTGCGGGGCATTCGCACGAGGAACCGCAGAACAGCGTACTCCACTGCTGTTTTACCGTCAGCCGTGACCAATCAAAATGTGGCAGGAAACCGAAGAGGAAGGCCAATCCACTCTGAAGGGTGCGGCTCTTACCTGTAGTCTCCACCCACAACTGCTGCGGCGACCAATCAGCAGTGAGCAGATTGTGACGCTTGATGTAAGCCTGGCGAAGATGATCGCCGTTTTTCAAATGCTGTACGACTCCTTATTAAGAGAAAAAAGAAAAATACATTTTAGTAAGAATGCAGAATAATGTTATTTTATGAAGGTTATTTTAGTATCATTGATATACTGTAATAGTTAATATTTTGAATTTGTTTTTATTTTAATATTTTTTTATTCTAAGTTTTAGTAAATTTGTTGAGTGTTTTTGTCATTTTTATTAGTTTTTGTTTTAATTTTAATAGTTCTTTTTAATTAATTTTTATTTCAGATTTAGTTTGTTAGTTTAGTTCTTCAACTTAAACTAACTAAAGTTAACTAACTAAAATACATTTTAAAATAAAATAAGTTATAAAATAAGTATTATTTATGTATTTTATTTCAAGTAGCAATTTTTTTTTATGTTTTCAGTTTTAGTTAATGAAAACAACCGTTTCACACCTAGAATAAAACAATAAATAACTCAATTCGTAATTAAGTTTGTTTATATTTATTTTTTTAATATACATACAGTATATATAGAAATATTCTATTGCTGTGCACTGTGATTGGTTACCTGTCTGTGTGAGCTCGCCCATTTCACAGGTGCTGTGATTGGGTAATCTGGGCAGAGATCCCAGTGATGTGTCCCAGTGACCACGCCCACTGAGAGCCATGTGACTAATGAAGGAGGCCAAGAGGGGGTGAGAGGGCTTTCTGCAAAATTACAACCAAAAAAATGTGTTTTAGAACTTATTTTAAATCAGAAATAATTTTGATGTGATACATTTGTGAGACTTTACCAATTAAAACAACACAGTAGGCCAGCAACACCTAACTCTGAGCAATGTGAGCATGTCATTACTAGACATATCCAGAAGGGGGAAGCATGCCTTAGCCTTTTGATTAATTATTAAACCGCAAATACTTTATTTTAGAACTACATTTTGGGTTAGTCTGTAGTAAAATATTTAACTTTTTTTTTTTTTTAAACAATAAAAGTCAAGGGCAGAGGTCTGCTACCTGCTTTGTTCCTGAAAACGAATGCTCATCGTTAGAAGATGACAACAGCATGTGCCAAAAACAATGCAAGAGCACTGATACAGTATTTACTACACTGAATTGATACACAACAGAACTACAATTACATGAAACATGCATCATTTAAATAATTACTGCATGGAATTAATGCAGGTCTAATGCAACTAAGGATCAAAACTGGAAAGTAACAACTATATCGAACAAACTGGGTATTATTTCCCTTTGCAGGCAGTTTTAAACACACAAGAGATTTCTGAGAACAAGGGATGTCAGATCACTGTATTTTATTATAATGCATCTTCATTTTTGAGTCAGAGCCCATCAGATCATAACGGTCTGGTTGGGTCAGGTCACAGAGTTAATCTGAATCATCTGACCTCTAAGGGTACCACAAGAGATTTCTGAGAACAAGGGATGTCAGATCACTGTATTTTATTATAATGCATCTTCATTTTTGAGTCAGAGCCCATCAGATCATAATGGTCCGGTTGGGTCAGGTCACAGAGTTAATCTGAATCATCTGACCTCTAAGGGTACGTCTGCATTTAGATAGTAAGGTAAGCATATTTGAGTGTAAGTGAAGAACCAGAGCATGTTAAAGGGAAAGAGACAGAAGGATTTGTGGTTGAGGATTACTTTGTAATACATAAATCTCAGCCATCATGGGAATATTATGATATGCTGTGCGTGATTAATAATTCTTGGAATACTCTGGACAAAAGCATTTGTCATGCCATTGGTAAGAACTCTACAATGAAACCATGGAAACACAACAGTGTTATTTTCAGTAGTGTTACAGTGACTGTTCAATGCTGCCGTAACCACGGAGACACGGCTCAGGAACGGATAAAAGACGACGACGGGAATAAAATATTAATCTGATAATGATTCATAAACTGCATGCCCTATGACAAACATCAAACCCTGATAAACACACACACACACTAAACACGCAAACATAATCCTACATTTACACACCAATCACTGGTGGTTATCAGCTGTAAGCTCAAAGAAAAAAAATGCAATCCTCTGCAGTGAGGGATGAGTCAAATCAGTTTTGATTCCTTGAAAAAACAAGCTGCATTTTAAAATAATGCATTGTGCTTTTTCAGTCATTTTATTATATATTAGATATGACAGACAGACAGATAGATAGATAGATACTGTAGAAAGACAGACAGACAGACATACAGACAGATAGATAGATACTGTAGAAAGACAGACATAGACAGACAGACGGACCGGATTCACACGCTTTCTGCTTTTACCAAGTGACCTTTGCTCTGCCACCGGATTGGTTGGAATGAGGTGCACTAGGGAAAGAAAGAAAGGACTATGAGAGTCATTAAGCACAAGCACACACTTTTTCCAGCTTCCTCAGTTCTGACCTCATAAAACAAACATTGAGACTGCACAGTGCTGCGGATTGTTAAATTTTGGGAATCGTCATGGTGATGTGGGCAGAGGGAGGAGTCTGACCGGATATTAACCAGTGACTGACAGCTACCAGAAAGAAGGTGCTACAATCCTTAAATGTGACAGATGAAAACACAAGACCAACATCTGGATTTTACTGAACATTTAAGCTGCATGCTTACATTTTAAGTACACATAAACAATGGCAGCAACTCATAAAAGGACTCATAATTATGACAAATTAAATTTTCATAGGTGTAAAAGACCCAATTGCACTATAAAAACAGACTAGCATTAAGAACTTTAATTTTCCAAAACCAGCATTTATAGAAACTAAAACTCAATTATGATTGTTTTGGCACAAAAAAACTTCACTAACATTATAAGTGGATTTCAAAGAAAATAAATAAAATGTGAAAACGTATGATATAACCCTTAAATAACATGAAATGTTTTAATAAAAGAAACAAGCAGCATCGCCCTCTGTTTTGTAAAAATCGACGCGTTTCAAAAAGGCGGGGCATAGAGGAGAAACAATAATGTACAGTATGTGGAAAATAATGTGTTTTTTTTTACTTTAAACCGCATAAACACATTTCATTACACCAAATACACAAAATAATGTTCTTTTTAGCAGCATCATATGACCCCTTTAAGACTCTGTTCTGTCCTACATTCAGACAGCTTTCAGCTCTTGTTGGAGACATCACAAAGGAAGGAATGAATTAGTAATGACCTCACACAGGGTAAAAGAAACAGGCAACGTGAGGAAGACAGTAAGGATGACAATCAGATTCAGCAAAAATACACATGCATTTAGGCATTTAAGACACTTAAAGTGCTATTGCATTAGATTACAAAATAAACCAAGTGTGTAAACAGATGCTATTTTCTGAAGCTGAGTGAAATGTTTTAAGTACAGAGAGAGACTGTAAACCAGGTCAAAGGTCAACTCTTTACTATCACCAAACACACGTGCATGCCTGAACACAACAAAAATGTGGTTCTCTTATATTGGCCTGTTGCTCAGACTGAACTGTGATTGGCTGTGGGATGCAGAGGGCGGGTATTAAAATGATGACTGACCAATCCCTGCTCGCCTTGTCAAAAAAATGTCAAGTTTGGTTTCATTCGAGTTGGCTTTGCAAATTCTTACCATCTGTGCTTTTAAACAACTAAATTAGCGGGATTTTCCTGTAGCTGTCACTGTGACATGAAATGTTTAATCTGCTTATATACGCAGGGCTGGTTTCTCAGATACAAATAACCGCAGTCATCTGCGAAAGAGGATTTTCAGTCAAGGACGTGGGACATTGGGGTCTAATCTGGGAATAATCTGTCTCAGAAGCTAATTTGATTGACCAATGCATAAAAATAAAAAAAAATACATAAACATTTCTCTGCTGCAAACCATATTCTCGCTAATGACTTTAGTTAGGTCTTCCAGGTTTTTGGACTGCTCGGTTTCACTTCTTAAAAATTTCATGTAAACTTAAATTTCCAGTTACTGATTTCAGAGATTGCATTTAGCCTGCCAAACCAATCGGCAGTGAAGTATCATCCATGTGTCGGCTGGCAGCCCCCAACTTCTTCTAGTTCACAAGCTCATGTAAACATTCTCAGAGGTCAGAGAGTCTGTCTGTTCTTTTCTTCTTAAAGTCAGCATGAAATAAAAGCTCACCGTATTTATTTTGCATATTAATCAAATGCATATTATAGATCTGATTGTACATTTTTTTTTTTTTTGGACCTCATAATTCTTAATCAGAATGTCATAACTGGATCTTCCAGTGAAAACGACAGATAGAGATTTTCTAATTCATGTTATAGATCTTATTATGGACAATTCATCCATGCATGCGTTTAATTTTTTTTGTTTTGACCTCATGTTTAACCCTTGTGCGACCTTTTGGACATTTTTGTCCTTTTCAGTTTAGTTTTTTTGATCATTTTGCCTGTGTTATTGCCAACTGCATAAATTTTGGCACAGGTGTGTATTTTTATTGGAATTTTACTATTTCACTTCCATTTCCTTTAATAAATCTGTTTTGCACTAGGTACAACAAATTGTTCCTCTCAGGACCTTAAGGACAAAAATGTCCCCATTGAAACCCATTAAAACTGCTATTTTTAATCGCAGTGCCATTTAACTGTAAAATTATGCAATTTTTGTTGATAGGCTTTCATTATATTGGCAAGGCTTTAAAATTTAATTTTTTACCAGATGGTGCCATTTCTCCAGGTTTGACCTATAAA
>NW_015630071.1:117084-148031 GCF_001515625.1 Sinocyclocheilus rhinocerous | reverse complement strand
ATCTGTTTTGCACTAGGTACAAAAAATTCTTCCTCTCATGACCTTAAGGACAAAAATGTCCCCATTGAAACCCATTAAAACTGCAATTTTTAATCGCAGTGCCATTTAACTGTAAAATTATGCAATTTTTGTCGATAGGCTTTCATTATATTGGCAAGGCTTTAAAATTTAATTTTTTATGGACCTGTGTGTAACTTTTTTTAATTGACGCACAAGGGTTAATCAAAAGGTCATAAATGGACCTTCTCATGAAAACAACGAACTTTTCTCACAATACAGAAGAAAAATCACTACTTGATGATAACTTTATATTGTTTGACATATTTCTGAGCAGAGTATCAAGCAGAAAGCATTTCATTTGTGAGATCTGATGCTTTCTTTTATACAGCAGATGCCATTGCTACAAGCCAGTTCTTTAGATCTTGCTATCTTAGATGCAAGAGAATAAAGTGACTTAAAGTGTCTTTACACTTACAAAAACACCCCAAAAAGTACCATGGTTTGTTGGACATGCACCATTCCATACCATGGTATACTTGGAAAGACCCTGGAGTGAAGTTTAGTATTATGGTATATTTCAAAGTACTGCCACAGTACCTTTTTGTAGACATTTAAGAATTCATAATTGAAAAAAAAAATCCTATATTGATTGACAAAAAAATCAGTATATTGAGGGTGTTTATGGTGGCCAGGCATGGTACTAACATAGTGTTTTTGACAAGGTAATACCATGATGCTACCACCATTCTGTTTTGTAAGAGTATAAAGACACCATTTGTCTTTTTTATTTGTTTGCTTTTTTAATTTGCAGTCAATTAAAATAGTATCCCTTAAAACTGTGTTCTACTGAAACAGGGAACAATTCATGATATATATATATATATATATATATATATATATATATCATGTCTTCAAGGGAAATGCCTTTGTTTAGTGTGTTGAATGCAGTCTAATTGAGACCATATTCCCACTGGACACAAAACCCACACTCATGCACATACTAAGAATGTAAATACAATTCAGCGGAGGTTATATTCCCACCTGACAGACTAAAACACACATACACAGCAGTCCCTGGAGAAACCTTAGAGTATGCATGAATAGATCCCTTAAATCTGTGTTCTACTGAAACAGGGAACAATTCATGATATATATATATATATATATATATATATATATATCATGTCTTCAAGGGAAATGCCTTTGTTTAGTGTGTTGAATGCAGTCTAATTGAGACCATATTCCCAATGGACATAAAACCCACACTCAGGCACATACTAAGAATGTAAATACAATTCAGCTGAGGTTATATTCCCACCTGACACGCTAAACACACATACAAAGCAGTCCCCGGAGAAAACTGAGAGGATGAATGAATAGCTGTAAGTTCATACAGAGGAAATGTGACTGAAATTATACATTGTGTTTCACACTTACAATACTGCAGGCTGAAACTCAGCACCGCCAGCAGGGCACCCACCACCAGCACCAGCATGAAACGGCTTCGTGCCAGCATTGTCCTGTGATTGGTTCGGACTCCTGTCCATCAGCCATACATGCACAGCCCACTTACGGTCACCTGGGAAATTAAGAGCAACGGAAACTTAATATTGCACACATAAGAACAACACAACATGCATGCAATGCTTAACAAATGTTGAGATGTTACAAGGACAAATTACTCAGCACAAACACTGTAATGAAAACCCCACAGTGCTGGTTTCCCTTTTATAGGCATATTGCAGCAAAAAACATGATACAGGACAGCCAAAGTCTGGTGAAACACAAACTGACAAACCTACACACAGAACCAAGAAGCAACGTGTAATTTACCCCAGAAGCAAAAACTGCTATTAACTCTAAATACAGATAATTGTTTTGACCAAATCTGACATACAAACATGCACGGCTGATGAACTGAGCAGATGTTTACAGCAGCCAGAGAGCATTAAACCACTTCCTGGACTACACCCTCACTCCTCTGCAGCTAAACTCCAAATACCGAGATGAGAACAAATATGCATTTTCAAAATGTGATATCACACCAATTTTTGTCACCTTTTTTACTGTTGGTATAGTTTAATTATTACCCCTGTGGTTCTAATGACAGCAGTCTCTTGCAGTGTGACATGCCTTATTCCATCTAAAACTAGTACTTTTTGTGTAATTATTATTCATGCTGTTTTATGGCCTCATTTTAAAGGAGAGACGACATGACAGTGATACTGTCAAAATTTGTCACACCGCAGGATTATTGAAATGAACTAGTGAAGGCTAAAACAATTAAAAAATGCAATTTAAACAATCGAATGCACACTCTTTTATAATGAACATGTTTTAGGATTCTGAAATGAAAAGAGACATTTTGTAAGTTTTATAGAAAACTATAAAACACCCTTGAAGACCCTCATTACAGTGTCTCAAGGTCATCAAGCTCATATATTTAAAAGTTCATTAGTTCATATATTTATCTACTTTATATAAAAAGGCATGTTTTGCTCAAATAAAAAGTGATATTTTATTTTTTTTACACCTTGATAATTTACCCCTCTTTGAGATTATACCACTGAAGAATGATCAGACTCAGCCCTGCTGTGAGCCTCTAACAATATAAACTGAGAGAGAGTGTTTGTATATACTGTATGTATGTATGAAACCAACAATAATGCAAAGATTACATTTCTGATAACTATATATATATTTACTGGATTTTACTGAAATGTGTTTCTATATTTGTACTATTTTCTTTACAGGATTTTATTTCTTTATAGGCCATATGGAGATGTTGCAGATGACAGCTCGCATTTAATAACGCATTTTACACAATAAATGTGCACTGTCTAAAAGTGTTGAATCTTAAAATTCCGACCATGCTGGAACGGCGCTGTTTTTCTGCATATAATGTCAATTTGTGGTGTTTTACGAGTGAAGACGATCAGTTTGCGATCTCAATAGCGCAACTTCGGTGTCTTCGGGAAACCGTGCAAAAGGAACATGAGAAGAATTCGTATGGAAAACGGGAACGCTGCATATGCAGTTCTGAATGGTTCAGTGAGATCAGCGGATCAAACACACGTACAAGACCCGTCACGGCACGAGAAGAGGGAAACCCGCTTTACCTGACCGAACAGAGCCGAGATATTCCGTTCAGAGGAGTCGATCCGAGCGGTGATCCATCTGCCCGTCAAGAATTATCTACCAGCCCTGCTGCGAGCCTCTAACAATATAAATTGAGAGAGAGTGAGTGAGTGTGTGTGTGTGTGTGTCAGACATTTTGTTGAGTTCAATGCTCCATCTGCTGGTCATAAATGGTCAAAGACCAAAGTTGTGGCGATACCATGGTATCATATGGTAGCTACTTGTGTGTATTTGTGTCTGTACAGCTTTAGCCGGCTATGAAAACAGTCCAAGTCTATGAGATGTCCTCCTCACTCAAATAAAGCTCTGTGTGTAGGCCTATGTGTTTGTTGTGGCTTCATGCACTTTGACTTGAAAACTATTAATGATCCACCAGAGGGTTGTGGTTTTGCTTCTGGAAACAGATTTTACATCGGACATCAAGTGCCAGAGTATGTATATTAAATGTCTCTTGAATTTGACCACGTGACTACAAATAGTTTTTATCATTGTTGCAGGCAACCCTATATTTACTTTTTTTGAAGTAGGCTATAGCCTACTAGTAATATGCCGATTTATTTTGCAAGTAGGCCTATGCTCAATTAAATGTTATTTGCATTTAACATTGTTTTTCTTTACTGTCTGCAACCCATTTTATGCCGGTGTGTGTGTGTACACTCTGTGCTTGTTTGTATGCACTGATTCTACATTATTTGAACTGATTTCCAGTTCAAGTGTCATCGACTGACCCATTACAGTAGATCGCTCTTTGGCAATGCATTTGTATGTTTTTGGTATTTTGTTGTTCTTGTTGAACTCATTTCAGGGGTTAAGGTGGAGTTATAAAGCAGCTCTGACAAGACAATAGTGCAATTATTTAGTTCAAGTCAGTTCAGTTCAAACTGTAAAATGTCAGTCAATTATAAAACAAGTTCAGGTTTGTAGGGAATGGTGGAGCAGAAGGGAACGAGGAACTGTGCAACAGAGAGATTGGTTATTTGGATAAACCAGTTTAGAGAACCACACTAATAATTAACCATTCTTCCGTAAACAAAAAATAAAATAAATAAAAAATACACACACATTTTACTGTCTATGACTGGTTTGCAAGTTAATGCATGTTTGCCGCACTGACTCATGTGACTTATCTAATTGAAGTTGCACATAAAGCCACAACCTGAATGAACAGAAGATTGAATCACTTTAAATATAGATCTACCTGTTTACATAGAACACACACAGTTCAAAGAGACGCCCTATTACTGACAGATGTGATAGAGATATGCTGTGTCTTCATCTCTCTTGAAAACACAGAAACAGTAACTGCAAATGTCTCTGTTAATTACAGCTGATTATTTTGGTTGAATGTTTGAAGCTGGTTAATTGCATTTTGCAAATCTGATCATTGTTAGATTGTATACTTTTGTAATAATTTGATTAGGAACAGTTTTACAAGTTTTGTCTTTTTGCTCAGGTTGAAGACTTTACTGATCATGTTAATAAAACAATGATCTACAACGTCCAGGTAATTCCCAATAGTCCCAAAATAGTCCCAATAATTCTGCTTTATATGCCTTTATACTATTTTTATAATACAGTTAAAAGAATTCCACAGTCAGACAAAAGAAACTTGTATGTTATGATTTATGGTAAATTTTCAGTAAGCTGCCCAGGTAAAGAGTTTGTTTTGGAAAACATATAGTGTCAATAAAAGAGTGTGTTTTGTGCACAAAGTTTTTGTTTGCTGTCAAAGTACAGCTTAAGGTTTTCCGTTTTGAACATCATTTTTTTTCTCCTCCCATTCACAGATGCCAAAAGAAACATAAAGGTCTAAAAATCACAATGACAAAAAAATCAACTCAAAATAATCCCTGCCTATCTAAAAAATCTAAATAATAAAATAAATATCTCTAACTGTATCTATAAAAAGAGACCTGACAAATGCTACATCCTCCAGGAAAAATATTAAATAAAATCAAAATAATAATTATTAAAAAAAAATAATTAAAGAAAAAAGAAAAAGAAACACTGTCTGGGACCAAAGAGTGCAGAGGTTGGTTATAAGAAGTTGGGAATAAAAAGATTATTGTAGTAAGTTTTACAAGAAAATGCGATTTCAAATGTTCATGTTTAATTCAATGCGTTTCTTTGTAAACATTTGAGAAATGTATTAGCAATTTCTGAGGGAGAATTATTTCAAAGTACTTTTTCGGTGTACTAGGCACAAAATATATAGTTTAGTTATTTTGCAAAGTTTGTCATTTTTTATTTTAGTTTGATCATATATGTAACCCACGACTAATTTGTATGTGAAAGAGCACAGATCACGTGAAAGGCGCTTGATAGAGGCGGGCTCTGGTGACGTCAACTGAAAGTCGACCAATAGACGCTTTTGTTTTGCGCTCTCTGATTGGTCCATCGCCAGAGTGAACCGTGAGCGCGTTAGCGTCGCGGAATGTGAGTGGGAGAGTCGACACGAAGAAGGTGAACTGCGTGCGGGACAAACGTGCTCGTTTTGAACCCCCTGATCTGACCTGCCAAATGGATTTTGACCCAGATCAGTGATATGTAGTCACCTTTTCACCGCAGACTTACTTTCAGACCAACTATTGAAGAAGTGACGCCCGTGGATCGATCAGCGGGGGTTTGTTGGAGGCGAAGCCGCGCAGAAATGCTTTGAGGTTGCATAAAGTGGCTGGTAGTGACCGCGACGCGACGCACACCCGCATGAGCGCCACACGGACACTGACACTGCTGCCCAGTCCGGTGCGTCCCGGAGAGAATGAGCCGAGATGAGCCAGAGAGACACACTGGTGCATCTGTTTGCTGGAGGGTGAGACAGCTTTACTCTTCAAGATTACATAAACTACATATCGTTTAATACTTAAAACAGCTAACGTTAGAGTCTAGAACTACTACTATCAATAATAGTAATAATAGTTTATTTTATTTGTTGTAAATTATTTTTTACACTTTACTTTTTATAAATGTTATATACACACACACACACACTGCCGTTCAAAAGCTTTGAGATCAGTGAGATTTTTTTTTAAAGAAGCCTCTTCTGCTCATCAAGGCTGCATTTATTTGATGCAAAAATACAGAAAAAACAGTAATAATCTGAAATATGATTGCAATTTAAAATAATGGTTTTCTATTTTAATATACTTTAAAATATAATTTATTTCTGTGATGCAAAGCTGAATTTAGACAGCTTTACTCTTCAAGATTACATAAACTACATATCGTTTAATACTTAAAACAGCTAACGTTAGAGTCTAGAACTACTACTATCAATAATAGTAATAATAGTTTATTTTATTTGTTGTAAATTATTTTTTACACTTTACTTTTTATAAATGTTATATACACACACACACACACTGCCGTTCAAAAGCTTTGAGATCAGTGAGATTTTTTTTTAAAGAAGCCTCTTCTGCTCATCCAAGGCTGCATTTATTTGATCAAAAATACAGAAAAAACAGTAATAATCTGAAATATGATTGCAATTTAAAATAATGGTTTTCTATTTTAATATACTTTAAAATATAATTTATTTCTGTGATGCAAAGCTGAATTTTCAGCATCATTACTCCTGTCTTCAATGTCACATGATCCTTCAGAAATCATTCTTAAATGCTGATTTATTATCAATGTTGGAAACAGTTTTGCTGCTTAATATTTTTTTGGAACCTGTGATACTTTTTAAGGATTATTTTATTAAAAATAGAAATTCTTTAACAATATATACTACCGTTCAAAGTTTTTTTTTTTTTTTAAAGAAATTAAGGCAAGGATGTGTTAAATTAATAAAAAGTGATAATAAACACTTAAATTGTTAGAAAATATTTCTATTTTGAATAAATGCTGTTCTTTTTTACGTTTATTAAGCAGCACAACTGTTTCCAACATTGTTAACAAATCAGCATATTAGAATGATTTCTGAAGGATCATGCGACACTGAAGACTGGAGTAATGATGCTGAAAATTCAGATTTAAATCACAGAAATAGCCTTTAAATGAGCTCTTTAATTAGCTCTTTAAAACACAATAAAAATCTTACTGAGTCCAAACTTTTTATATGTATATATATATATATATATGTATGTATGTGTGTGTGTATATACAGCAACTATTATTTTTAGTTTTTAGATTATAAATTTTTCATATTAAAGATATAAAATAATTTTTTATCGTGTGTGTGTGTTTTTTTTTTGTATGTTTTGTATTATAACATTTTCTCATGTTTGAAAGTTTTGAAAGGTTACAATTACTGGAGGTTGTTGTTTTGCCAAGGCTTCTTAACTTTCCTTTTGAGTTTTATGTGTTAAAATAAGGGAATATTAGCAATTTTGTTATGACCATATTTTCAGTTTATTTGGCATCTGTATGTGTTTTTATTTATTTATTTAAATGAAAAAAGAAAGAAAAAAAACCTGTACCCCATGCTATTGCCGTTACCATCACACCAACCATTTTAGAGAACAATTGAGTTTTTGTTTGGTTATGATGGACATGAGAAGCGTCAGCTGATCCGGCAGGGTGACAGATTGAGAGTTTGAAGATCAATTCAGATTTTAGTTTTTCTTAGAGTAGCTTTATTAATTGTCATTACAAAAATTCTGAATTTTAATTCAGAGACAATATATTCCTATTTATTTATATATGATTGACGTTAATTACCGTATTGGCCCGAATATAAGACGACCCTGCACTCGTTTTATGCGTATTTGGCGCCACCTATTGTTGTGGGTGTATTATTGACATGTCAAAGTCTAGACCCTGAATATAAGACGACCGCGTTTTTTCAGATGTATTTCGAAGAAAAAAACATCGTCTTATATTCGGGTCAATACGGTAGGTGCTAATTAACTTGTTTCTCCAAACACTGAAAAGATCATTACCATAACACAATATACCAAAGTCTACTCGAAGCTCGATCAAAGCTGTGATGATGAGATCTTTTTTCAGTGCAATGCAGTATAGTTTACATTGATAATATGTTTACATTCCCACTATGTATATACTGTACATACATAAAGGAGGTCTGATTGCTCCACACATCCAATATGTTTGCGTTTCCCAGGAAGAATAAATCTGATGTAACACAGGAACTGACAGCTGTTATAGAGTCATTTAGGGCTGATAATGACTCTTGATGACACAATCTTCACTCAATGAATCACTGATATATAGACATTCAGCTTGATTCTGAAACAGACAGAAACATAAGACCGTTTAGCAGGTACTTTTAGCAAGTACTTACGTTTGGCATTTTCCACTGCCAGTCTTAAAATGGTCTTTCGGGAAAATCGTTAAAAAGTAAAAAATTAAGAAAAAAACCATTGAAATAAAATCGTTCTGGATAAGGGTACCGTATCACTGTTTAATCATGTTAACGTTACTCCTATTTAAGCAAATGCTTTTATATTAAAGTGAGGAAAAATAAAAACCGAATGTATCTATTAAATTAAGTCATGCTAATAGTGTAGTAAACCGTGATAAATTGATTATGTAAGGCCACCCCCCCAACCCCCCAGAACAAAATGTTAGTTCTGCCCTGAATTCGTGCCATTATTTGTGGTTGACAGAGCTGCCTTCAAACTTTTCTGGTTGACCAACGCAAGTGAGGTGCAATTAAATACTTAACTTGCTAGAGCATAGTGCTATCACAAACAAGTGGGATTTCTTTGGAGTTTTGTGTGGCGTTTAATAAATCTTTCAGAAGCCTAAAGCATTCATCTATGATCTCCGCTAGGGCTGCACGATTAGTCGAATGCGATTGTCATGCGCATTTTGATAGTAATGCCGGTTCTGTAATCAGCAGGAACTCATCATCACGTGCTTTCAGATGGAGCAGAATTTACTACACATAGCCGTAGTTCACTGACAAGTTACGCAAAAAAATCGCAAATCGCAAAAATCGATACTGACAGCTGTTTGCATAGCTTCTCAGTGAACTACGGCTCTGTGAAGTAAATGCTGCTCCATCTGAAAGCATGTGAAAATACCACATTTAATAACATGTTTTTACTCCAAACTCACTTCATAACATCAGTTGAGTGTTTGAAATAAATCCTTCTGTGAGATGATGTGGCTTCTTACAGAGAATAAGGCACGCAACATATTTCATAGTTTTTAAGCAGTGATAAAGGCATTGCATTATAAATATACTTTATTTTAATGAAAATTATAATAATAAGAACTCAGATAAACCGTATATTGCCGTAGTTGTGTGTTTTTTAGTCACGTTGAATCAATGAAAGCAGTTGAATCTTCTGTTTATTCAGCTGCAGCGATAGGCATTTCCTGGGTTTCTTCTGCGAGGCGTATTTGGAGTTTCAGCGCGAGAGCGCCCTCTGGCCTTTGGATGGAGATTTACTGCTGATCACAGAACCGTGCTTCACTGAAAGATACGCATTACAATCGCAGCTTCTGTCGAATCACGATCTCGATTCCATTTCGATTTATCGTGCAGCCCTAATTTCAACATATGTTTGATGCAGTATAGTTTACATTGATAATATGTTTACATTCCCACTATGTATATACTGTACATACATAAAGGAGAAATATATTTATATTACAGTCTATGTAGAGAGAGAAACCTCAGGATATTTACGTTCTTATTCTTTAAAAAATATTTCTGATGCAGTATAGTTTACATTGATAATATGTTTACATTCCCACTATGTATATACTGTACATACATAAAGGAGGTCTGATTGCTCCACACATCCAATATGTTTGCGTTTCCCAGGAAGAATAAATCTGATGTAACACAGGAACTGACAGCTGTTATAGAGTTATTTAGGGCTGATAATGACTCTTGATGACACAATCTTCACTCAATGAATCACTGATATATAGACATTCAGCTTGATTCTGAAACAGACAGAAAATCAGCAAGCACAAACAAACCTAAATATAAAGAACGCATTGTGGTTTGCAGTATGACGTTGCATAATTTAGCACTGCCGTCCCAAGAGACCTTGAATCCAGACACACTGATGTTTATATTACAGTCTATGTAGAGAGAGAAACCTCAGGATATTTACATTCTTATTCTTTAAAAAATATTTCTAGACCTAAAAATAAAATGGAAGGTTTAAATCTTTATTCTTTAGTAATACTTTAACAGCAAGAATGTGATTTTATAAGTGACAGTCATAGGTTTCTGGAATGATCTGTTACGGTAGTGTGTTTTCCTGAAGTGGCATGAGGGAATCATCATGCCTGGCATTGATATTCAGTACACAGTGATTGTAGCCTGTGCTCTAAATATCTGTCCTCTGATAAACCAGTGCAGTTTAAAATAGAACTATTGACTGGCACTCTCTTGAACTCTCTTGTCTACATGATACTGTCAAAAAAACTGGCTTTTTATCCCATCTTTATGTCCCATATTAGTAACTGCACAGTACTGCATTCCATTTTATCTTACAGTGTTTTCATATATTAAAATAACAATCAAAAGTACCATGGTATTGCTATATGGTACTTTTTTTTTTTACATGCAGTAAATGACACCTTTTTTTGATTTATTATCTTTGTCTAATAAGCTGTTCCTCAACAACATTTCTGTAGCTTTAGATTTGTATCACATGCATCACACCACATTTCAGATGCCGTTTTTCCATTGGAAGACACTGATATCAGGTTGTTTTTGGCAGGTGAGGGTTGGTTTGGGTTACTGTGTTTGCTGACCCACATCTCGCGGCACGAGTGCAAGTGTTGGAGCCGATTAACGGCAACTCACCTTTCACATTAGAGTTGAAATTCTATCATCTGTGTTGTGATGCTCGACTGAAGTCTCGTGGCTTTCAGATAAGAAGTCATGGGATGAATGCCCTACATTGTTAGGTCAAACTTTTGACCGCTATTGACAGAATTTGACCATATTTTCAACATAATTTCTTTTAATCAATTATGTGCACTGTCTCTGCCTTTTCTCTGTTTCTCTCAGATGTGGAGGCACGGTGGGTGCGATCCTGACCTGTCCGTTAGAGGTGGTGAAGACGAGGCTTCAGTCTTCCTCAATAACGCTCTGCATCTCTGAGGTGCATCTGAGCACAGTTAATGGAGCCAGCGTGTCACGTGTGGCCCCTCCGGGGCCCCTTCACTGCCTCAGGTACGTTTAAACAAGTTAGACCTCTTTACATTTTGTGCAGTGCATGCATACACATTGCCTTCTTTTATTCTGTAAGTACACTAACAAAAAAGTACCATGCTATTTCCATGTTTTTTGGACATTAACTATGGTAAAATCATGATATTCTTTGAATTACAATGAAGTACCATACTGTGGTACAATACTGAGGTACATAAATATATTATTCAATTACTATATTTATATAATAATTATATTTTATACATCAATTCTATATTATATATATTTATGTTTTAGTTCTGGATACAGGCAACACCCTGTACTGGAACAGTGCGAATGTTACATCTGCATTGTGAGGATGTTGAGTCTGCGTTGCATGAGCTCAGGGTTTCGTAAACATTTGCTCTATGGTTTGTGGGCCTAAAACCAAGTGTCCATCTTCCCTGCCAGAGGAAACGCCCCCTTTCTGTCGACTCTTTCCAAAAATGTGGTCATATTTCTTTAGTACACCACCAAATGTGACTAAATAAAGTCAGAAGACGAGACAAAATAAGGAACGTTGGTTTGCAACATAAAAATTTTGATTCCAGTTGGTTCAGCATATATAATATATAAATATATACATTACCAAAGCAGAAGTTCAGTGTTTATACAGCGCATACTGCATAAAGTCTATAATGCCCTCTCTTTGCTTTGCTTTGTTTTCTTTATAAAGAGACTGTTCACAGTGGTTTCCACTCCCCCTTACCCAACCAATCACTGCCCTCACACTAAAACACTGCGTCCTGGTGCTTGGCTCTCGGTTGATGTGTGTGTGTGTGTGTGTGTGTGTGTGTGTGTGTGTCTGAATCACTGGCTCTCAAAACGGGCCCCTTGTCCTCATAGTTTAACTCGGGTTATACATCACAGAAAGGTACCAAAATACTAAACACAAAGACATTTAGATCGACTTTGGTCTCGTTTATTAATTTAATACGGTTAGTAAATGACTCTGACATCATATACACTCCTTCACGGTTTATGGCTTGTTACACAACCTGTCCATGTTGGCATCTGTCTATTTTGGCTTTTTGACACCTGAAATTGCATCTTAGTATTGTAGACTTTGATTGGACACATGTACTTTGATGTCAACAACAAAAGGTATGGGAAGTGTTTTTGCCTCCTTTTTAAAAGTTGATAAGTTTAATAACAATTATGCCAAATTACACCCAATTACATGGGTAGTTGCTTTTTATTATTTCCATCTAGCATTGTTTTCTTGCCTGATGTCCATTACCTTATGTGGCCCATTTTTCTGTCGGAACCTGCCAGTTGCGAACCACTAGGGTTAAAGAATAAATGGAGTATTAAGATTGTATATAATGAAGTCCAAGATGGAATATAAATAACATCATTCATTTGATTTAATCTTTCTTTAGCTTCTCTTTATGACTTTCTTTTATACTGTATGTGTGTGATGCCAATAAGCTCTCACACGCCAATAAGAGGAATTTCTTTGTTTGAACACGTTCTTCAGAGGTGTGTCTTATTGGCTGATCGAAAGATTAAAAAATATTTTGGTGATTCTCACAAAGAAATGTTTGGGTTATATTTCACTCCAAAACAAATCGGCTCATTTATATAGCAAAATATTGTTCCAACAGCTTTACATAGAATAAAAATGAATAAATAAATGTTTTCATAATCAAATTGTGGCCTGCTTATAGGGCCGCTAAGTTTTATTTGGTGTCATTTTCATGACAATTAAGCCCCCATTTTATCTATAAATATAGTTCAACAAGCAATATTATTGTTATTATTTTTGCATAAGAATTTGGTTAAATACCAATTTGCTTGAATTGCTTAATTGTTATGAATATGAAGTCACAATGAAAAAATCTTAAATGTTCTTACATTAGAATTCATTTTCATGCTCAATAAAATTTTGGAGTGAAACATAAGACATATCCCCCAAATATTTCCCAGGAACAACATTACATGTTTTACCAACTCCAGACTTTTGTCAACATAATGTTCACAAAGCCATTCAGAACAAAAGTGTCATTTTGGTACGTTTGCCATGCACTTCTGTTGATATGTTTCTCTCTCTGTCTTTCTCAGATTAATTCTTGAGAAGGAAGGCCCTCGTTCTTTATTTCGGGGCCTGGGGCCCAATCTAATTGGAGTGGCTCCTTCACGGTGAGTGTTTGTCCATTCATACAGTTAAACAGGCAGATCAAAACATCTTTATCTCAGCAAGCATTTACAGTAAGAGCGTGTAGTCCTGAGCTGTGTGTGCTGAAGTGATGTGAGTCTGACTGCAGTGTGACTGATGCAATCCCTGCTCAACCGGTAAAGCTGCAAATTTACAGAGCTTGGAAAAAACACACAGACACAAGTCTGAATTCAGCATTCAGTTTAGGGTTATTTTACAGGTCAGACATCAGTTGAAATTGAAAAGATAGTTTGCCCAAAAATGAAAATTCTGTCATTATTTAATGGCCTACATGTTGTTCAAATCCTGTATGACTTTCAACTTTAGAACTGAATAGATATTTTGAGAAATGACTCTGTGTTTTTTGACTGTCCAAACAATGAAAGACTAAATATCTTCTTTTGTGTGCCACAGTTTTGGGTGAACTGTCCCTTTAAGACTTGAAAAGTACATATAGAGTTTTAGTTCCATCAGTCCATTGGTTAAGAGCTTCAGGATACTACATGTGCAAACATTTGCGGTTACATGCGAGGGTTTGTGAGGAACATGCTGTCCTTGTGAGCTGCCTACGTAGGCATCATAGTCACCCAATGGGCGTTTCAGAAGGCGGGGAGCAAAATTATGTTGTATTTGGCAGCTTTGCATTTATTATTTGGAAAAATCTAGCTTAGCTTTGGTATTTGTGTTTGGAACATGGTAGATGGTTTCTAGCTGGTCTGAGCTGGAAATGAGCTGGTCTTTGATTAGTTGACGAGCCAGCTTGTTCAAAAACCCACCTTAAACTAGTATGAGGTTGGTTTGTTGCAGATAATGTCCATCTTGGTCTTCATGTCCAGCTTACCTGCTGAAAAGAGCATCTTAAACCAGCCTAAATGGTTTAGTCAGTCTCCCAGCCTGGCTAAGATTTACTAGTTGTGTTTAGAACATGGTAGATGGTTTCTGGCTGGTCTCAGCTGGAAACTAGCTGGTCACCAACCAGCTTGTTTCAAAACCCACCTTGAACTAGTATGTTAGTTTGTTGCAGATAATGACCTACATGGACCAGCTAATGACCAGTTTTCCTGCTGCAAAGAACATATTAAACCAGCCTAAATGGTTTGCTCGGTTTAGTAAGTCTTCCAGTCTCGCCGATATGATGTTAATCAGATCATTTCTGTATTTTATTGAAAAAAATAAAATAAATCAAGGCTATGAAAACCAAATATAAATTTATGAATGTGAACAATTCTGTAAAAATGCATTTATTCTCTTGAAAAATCATTATCTTTGTTACTTGTGTTTGGAACTTGGTAGATAGTTTTTAGCTGGTCTAAGATAGAAATTAGCTGGTCACCTCCAACCAGCTTGTTTCAAAACCCACCTTAAACTAATATGAGGTTAGTTTGTTGCAGATAATAAATGACTTGGACCAGCTAATGACCAATTTTCCTCCTGAAAAGAACATTTTAAGCCAGCCTAATTGGTGATTTGCTTGTCTTGGCTGGTTTAGAAAGTCTCCAGTCCAAACCTGGCCAAGATGATGTAATCAGATTAATCCTCCTGAAAAGAACATTTTAAGCCAGCCTAATTGGTGATTTGCTTGTCTTGGCTGGTTTAGAAAGTCTCCAAACCTGGCCAAGATGATGTAATCAGATTAATCAGATAATTGGTAAATGGTTTAGTAAGTCTCCAAGCTTGGCCAAGGTGGTGTCCAGCTGGTTTATCTGGTTGGCATCCTGGTCTCCCACACTGACCAAAGTGGCCAAAACCAGCCTGACCAGTCTGTTGTAGTTCAGTAGGGTGTAATAGCGTTGTGTGTTGTTACTCATGTGTCCTGCTGTGTTTTCAGGGCCATCTACTTCGCCGCCTATTCCAGCTCAAAGGAGAGACTGAACTGTGTGTTTGAGCCAGACTCCACGCAGGTGCACATGACGTCTGCTGGGATTGCAGGTAACTTTGAGCATGCAATCCAACTACATCCTGTTTCCTCGGTTTTGATGGGATCATAAAATATAAACCGTTTACTGCTTAATTGCATGTGTCGATTTGTCCAGCGGATTGGAATTGCAACTTTTTCCTTTTGTTCCATTCTGTATCTCTGAGTAACAGGCTAATAAATATCACAGCGCTCAAGCACTCAATAAAGATCTGGCACACGGCCAGAAGAGAATGTATGTGTGTGTGTGTGTGTGTTGGTCTCCTGTCACCTGGACTTTTGCCAAGGAGGATTTAGATTAACGCTCGTACTATGCTAGAGTTTTGTTACACCTTTAAGCTGCTTTTTCATTGTTTATGAAGATGATAGACAGAAAGTCATTCAACTTCAGAAGAAAATCATGTGAGGAGTGCAGTATTGGTTGAAAACTAGGGCTGTAACTCTGAGCTGCAATGTTTTCCTCCAAACAATGTGCAAATTCAGTGCTATAAAAAAAAAAATATATATATATATAGTTAAACTATGCTCACACTGTGCAAAGATATAAACAAAAACAAATGTTTAGTCCAGTTTTAAAGCAGCAGGACACTTTGAATCAAGTTTTGAATGACAATAAAGAAAAACAAGAACGCAAATTGCAAATAAATATGGTTAATTTTAAACCTAAATGTAATGTTCAACAACAACTATTTTATCAAAATGAATTTGGATGATTTTACTAAAAAATGATTGCACTGCCTGCTGTTGTTTAATAGTTACATGCTTGCTCTCAGGACGGCCCTTTATGTAAAACCGAAATATTCAAAAGTGTTTAAAAGTTTGAGGTTGATAAGATTAGATTTATTAGTGTTTTTGAAAGAAGTCTCTTATGTTTACTAAGACTGCATTTATTTGATCAAAAATACAGTAAAAACAGTGATATTTTGAGATGATTACAATTTAAAATGTTTTCTATTTGAATATATTTTAAAATCACATGATCTTTCAAATCATTCTAATATGCTGCTCAAGGAATATTTCTTATTAATATCAGTGTCGAAAACATATGCTTCATATTTTTGTGGAAACCATGATATATTTTTTCATGATTCATTGATGAATAAAAAGTTCAAAAGAACAGCATTTATTTGAAATGGAAATCTTTTGTAACAATGCAAAGGTCTTTACTGTCAATTTAATGCATCCTTGTTGAACAAAAGTATTCATTTTTCAAAAAAAAAATTTTAATAAAAAATCTTACCAACCTCAAACTTTTGAATAGTAATGTGTTATAAAAAAGTTAGTGTATGAAAGTAGCTAATTTAGCTAAATATCTGTTAGTGTGTGAAAGTTTGCGCTCATTTCTCTTTAGTAAATTTAAATCTTAATCTTTCCTCTTCTACTTCCATCAGGGTTCACGGCTATAACAGCAACCAACCCAATTTGGTTAATTAAGACACGTCTACAATTGGACGCCAGGTAAATGCAAACAGATATGTGGCATTATACAAGTAGATTATAATTTTAACATGACCTAGTGCTTATTATATATGATTCCAGACTAAGTTTTGTAATTGACTCTGCACAGGAAACGCGGGGAGCGTCGCATGAATGCATTTGAGTGTGTGCGGCGCGTGTATCAGACGGATGGTCTACGTGGGTTTTACCGCGGCATGTCTGCTTCTTATGCGGGCATCTCAGAGACTGTGATTCACTTTGTGATCTATGAAAGCATAAAACGACGTCTTTTAGAGGCCAAAGCAGCAACGCACATGGATGGGGCCGAGGACACAGCCAAGGACGCGTCGGACTTCGTGGGCATGATGCTGGCAGCCGCCACTTCCAAGACCTGCGCCACATCTATAGCCTATCCACACGGTGAGCATGTGCATTTACCATCAGAGCATCTAGAAGTCAACATAAAACATCATCCACAACGTATTTTACTTCCATAATATTACATACACTACGGTTCAAAAGATTTGAATACTTTTATTCAGCAAGGATGCATTAAAGGGATAGTTCACCCAAAAATCATGTTGTTCCAAACCCCGTAAGACCTCCGTTCATCTTCGGAACACAAATTAAGATATTTTTGATGAATTCTGAGAGCTCTCTGACCCTCCCATAGACAGCAAGGGTACTACCACGATCAAGGCCCAGAAACATATCAAGGAGATCGGTACAATAGTCCATGTGACATCAGGGGTTCAACCGTAATTTTACGAAGCTACGAGAATACTTTCTGAGCGCAAAAGAAAAAAAAGTAACGACTTTATTTAACAATTCATCTCCTTGCCCTAGTGCCATTTTGGAGAGTATCCACTGAATGTAAACTGCGTATACTCCGTGTCAGCTGTGCAACGCGGATACGTTGTTTATATCATTTACGCTTTGATTTGAACGAAAACACCGTATCCGCGTGACGCAGCTGACACAAAACAGTATACGCAGTTTACGTTCAGTGGATACTCTCCAAAATGGCTCTAGGGTGACGCGGAGGAGACGAATTGTTGAATAAAGTCGTTTTTTTTTTACTTTTGCGCTCAAAGTATTCTCGTAGCTTCGTAACTTCAGTTTGATCAATTTCACAGAAAGCAAGTTTTGCTTCTCAAGTAACTATATCTTGATTTAAGAATCTTAAGACGTGTGAACTGGAAAATAAGACAAAAATACTGAGGAAGAATACTTTAAAAAAAATATATATTTTTTTTTTTGCAGTGTGATCAGAAGGTAGTAAAAGTTATGGCAATATTCTATTGATTGGGAACAGTTCTTTTAAATTGCAATAACATTTTATTTTCAATAACATTTGTAATGAAATAAATGCAGCCTTGGTGAGCATAAGAGACTTCTTTAAAAAAAAAAAAACATTAAAAAATCTTTCTGACCTTAAATGTTTGAATGGTATATAAAAATTAAAAAGGGAGACAAACAGTATCATTTTGGGTTTCAAGTTTCACTATTAATAGTTTGTAACCAATTCTGAGCATATTTGTTTTTCTGTTTGGTTCTGCAGAGGTTATCCGCACACGGCTAAGGGAAGAAGGTACCAAGTACCGCTCGTTCTTCCAGAGTCTCAGCCTGGTGATTAGAGAGGAAAGCTATCGAGCTCTTTACCGAGGACTCACCACACATCTGGTCAGACAGATCCCCAATACAGCCATCATGATGTGCACCTACGAGTTCGTCGTCTACCTGCTTGATGGCTAAACTTTAACTTGAGGTGCCTCAGTATTCATGGACGAAGAGTTCTGTGGTTTCATTCACAATTTGGGAGTGTCTTCTGAGAGGAAGGTGTTAGGAGAAAAAGGAAAATGACTGAAAAGGTTGTGTCTAGAAAGCAATGTTCTCGTTTCTTGGTTTTCCTTAACTTTCTGTCTTTTAATGTTGCTTAAAATGCTGCTGCTTCTAAAAAGCCTTGACAGTCAGTTCACCTTTAGCCTCCTCAGAGTTCGTTTTTACATCTCAAACAGCACTTCACGTCAGATAGATCTTGTATGTGGATTCAGCAGGTTATTTCTGTCAGAGAAGCTGTTCTTATGTTGGCAGGTGTTTGAGGGGTTTGTCGGCATCATTGCGATGCTATGATGGCGATCAAAGCTTCACTGGATTTTCTCGAGATTTGAGCTGGAAAGGATTTGGAGAGGATCCAATCTGAGGCTTACAACCATGCAATGCAAAAGCAAAAAGATCTGATGCATATACCTGACACTGTGTGCACATGTATGCAAAAACAGATGTCTAAGAGTCTGTTTAGTTGTTTTAACACCGTACAGGTGATTGTGTGCTAGTCTCAGAGTGTCATATTTGTCCGTTTATTCCCGTTATTGTGTGTTTGTAGCCCCTATTTAACCTTAACACATGAATGTAACAATCATTGCAGCCAAAATAGGTTGTTGGCACAAAAAAACTTTAATACATATATGTACTCAGCAGCAGAATTATTAATGAAAGAAGGTAATGAATAATGATAAAGAAATAATCATTTAAAATTTTAAAAAAGAAAAAGAAAGAAAAGCAAGTATTATGCAAGCAAGCCATTGCACTGTAACACAAAATACGTTTTTTTTTTGTCGCCATGTTGTTGACCCCATCCCAAAAACGCACATTGAACACACAAAAAATAAAAAAATCAAAGGCCGCTGTGCTAAATGCCATAGAAAAGAGTCTCTGCAAAAGAAAACAGCATTTTTGTCGTTTTGCAGTAAAAATACCAAGAAATCCTTTGAATAAGATCAGTTTGCTTGAGAAGCAAAATTGCATTAGATATTAAGACGTTTTTAGACAGTATATCATGAATTAAACTATTTTTAACATTAGTAATTTTAATGATTACAATGTATTAATACTTCATCTTTATAACTTAAAGTATAAATCTGTTTTGTTAGATTTATACTCGACTCATTGGCAAATTTCGTTTTATTTTGTTAAGAAAAAATTGCAGTGTATATTTACTGAGAATGTCTTTATATCTATCTGTATTTATATTCTAATCATATTTATATTTTTGTTTCTCAATTTCAAGTAAATTGATCTTGTTATAAGAATGTTTTAGTTTTTTTTTTTCAGGAAAACAAGACAAATAAAGATTTTTTTTTGCATTGCAGACAGAAAAACATAAAATATTGTCAAAATTCATGTTTTTCTTTATGATGCAGTTTTGTATCTCGTTCTCTCACTCTTTTATGCCTCCATATGTCACAAGCCCAGTGTTTAGTTTAGTTTTTTTCTTTCAGTGTTTGGTTTTGTTTACAGTCAGTTTGGTGTGACCTGCTCTGTTGTCACTGTTCATTATGACATTGATATTCAGCAGATGGAAAATAAATGCATCTAAGAAAACAAAGAAGAACATGTATATTTTGGGTTGGATGGAGATTTTGGGTTTTGTCTTAGAGATATGACTCTCACTGAACAAAAGTTAGACATTTCTGAATTGTGTGTTTTTACTGTGTTGTTAGACACGGCCTCCTTTACACTGCTGTTTTTCTTTGCTTTATTTTTATTTTCTCACATGCACTGAGGAATTTTGTTTGACATATGGAAAATCAGGAAATGTGTGTGTGAATTCCAGTGACACAAAACTTACTTTAAACTTGTTACACGAGTGGTTCAGCATTCACAGGTCCAAACGGCTGTAGTTTGGGTCAGATCTGCACGCGAGGAAACAACTTGTTTAATTGTCCAAGCAGGTAAGAAATTAAATATGGAGCTAATTGTTTTAGATTTGAAAAAGGAAAAAGTCCTAATCAGTTAAAGAATGCTTAAATGTAAGCAGACGTGCTTATCAGTTCCTTTAGAGTTTTTTATACTTTTATTTAAATAACTACACAAAAGGTCAGGCAATTTTGTACACTGACAAAAAAGTCGGTGTAAAAAAAATCACTTATAAATTGCTAGTAAAAATAAGCCGCAGGTAATTATTACAAAGGATCAGCAAGTAACATTGAGTTCAAGAGTTTGTTTTTCTCAAGTTTCGCTCAGATATATAGGCTGACATCAAAATAGACATTCAGTCAGCTTAGGTGCCATATTGAATTTAATACCCATGAAAACGAGGATGTGAGGGATAGGCTTACAATGGCACGCACCGTATTAATTTTCAAGACTCGCACCTGTCAAGACTTTTATGGAGTTTTTGTCTATAGAAACTGTCAGATGTTTTTCAGAAATACGTTTCAGCTGAAATAGAGAATGTCTGAACAACAGTCCAATCCACTGAACGCACTGTACTTCAGTCCCTCACAGCCTTCATTCCTGTCAAAAAAAAGTTACATTTGGCGCTACCTTGACTGTAAGGCCTATTGAAGCCCGTTTCTGCCACTGAATAAAAATAAAAAAGGTAATTGCGACTTTTTATCTTACAATTCTGACCGGTTTTTCACCCTCATAATTGCGTGATACAACCTCGAGTTTTTATCACGCAATTGTGTCTTTATATCTCGCAATTGCGCGTTTATATCTCACAATTCTGTGAAAAAAAAAGTCGCAACAACCTTTTTAAAAAATCTTTATTCAGTGGCGGAAATGGGCTTCCATAATAAAGCTGATGATACACGAGGCAACTTTTTGAGCAATGTTGCTGTTAACGAGCAACCAGGTGAGACACGGGGCCCACGACCGATCTAAAGTATCCAGATAGACATTTGTTACCCATTCTCAAGTGCCCAAGCAGCATCGCTCAAAAAAAGTTGCCCCGTGTATCATATCAGCCTAAGGGCTATGAGTAACAAAAGGCTATTGCTATTGCGACTTTAGCTAGGCCCGGCCCAGGAGGACAGATTTGATATCATTACGTCATCGCGAATGACGTCAGTACGTTAGGGCGTAAAATAACAGATGAACCGGTTTTTTGAACCGGTTTATTGAAACGAACTGTCCGAAAGAACCGGTTCGCGGAAAAGAACCGGACTTCCCATCACTACTAGGCCTACATGCTGACGAGAAAAAAAGTGACATTTTGAGGTATAAAGTCAAAAATAAAATTTTCTTGTAAAACGTTCCAAAAGCTAATTTTTATTTACAACTTCGAAAGACAATTCTACTGAAGAAGAACACTCTGATAGCAGAGATGATGGAGACGCTGCAGAAGACGTCTCTACAAACGGCTGCTGTGGAGTGTGATGTTTGCACTACAGAGAAGAGCAGAGCTGTAAAGTCCTGTCTGCAGTGCTTGGCCTCCTTCTGTCAAACTCACCTGCAGCTTCACTATCAATCTCCTGCGTTTATGAAGCACAAACTAGTCGAAGCCTCCAGATTCATTCAGGAGAACATCTGCCTCAGTCATAAAAAACCTCTGGATATTTTCTGTCAGGATGACCATCGATACATTTGTTATTTGTGTATGATTGACAGTCATGTAAACCACAATATGGTATCTGTGGATTCAAAATGGACTAGTAAAAAGGTAATGAATGCTATTTTCAGGTAGTTGTCATTTTTTCCCTGAGTTGATAGTTATTTATTTTAATTAATTAAATTACTAGGATAATAGAACACATCATATTACTTGATATTTAACAATTACAAGATGAGATTGGCACGGTGTGTATTTCTACTTTTGTTATTTAATGATTTTGTATGTTAACATCCTCAGGAAGAGTTAAAGGAGATAAACGTGGCGTGTCAAAAGCTGATCCAGGAGCGAGAGAGAGGTCAGCAAGATCTCAGTGAAGCTGTGAAATCTTTTAAAGTGAGTAAATGGGGGAGAAAAGAGAATAAAACAATAAATGCAATGCATCATATTAATACAGAATCCTACAGACGACCTTTAGTGAAATTTGCATGCATGAAAAAAAAAACTAGATCGAAATTGTTTTTGTGTGCACACAAACACCTTTTTGTTTTATTTATTTATTTTCAGAAACATCACTTTAAATGTGGGGTAAGCAATTTCTAGTAGCCAATGTTGACATTTGAAATCACCAAAACAAACACCCCCTACCCCAAAAGGGTCTTGCCCCTATTTTGATAGATTGGATTGATAAAGTTTTTGAACCTTTAAAACTAATCCAGGCAACATCTTTTTATTTTGCAAGATTCATTTATGATAATGGAATAATACATTTGATTTAATTGATATTGGTCACATAAATACAGTATTTAGGCTGTTGTTCCTGTCCAACAGAGTTCAGCACAAGAGGCCGTGGAGAACATTGAGAAGGTCTTCACTGAGCTCATCTGCTCTCTGGAGAAGAAACGCTCTGAGATTAAAGAGCAGATCAGAGATCAGGAGAAGACTGAGATAGATCGAGCAGAGAAACTTCACAAACATCTGGATCAAGAGCTGACAGAACTCAGACAAAGACAAGCAGAGATTGAGAAACTTCTGATTAGTGATGATCAGATCCAATGTCTGAAGGTAATGATGCAAAAATGTTAAGAATCTATTAAATGAATCTCCAATGTGTCATGCTTGTTTTGTGTTTTATAAAAAATCTATTTTGTTTCACTAAATAAGTCTGAAGTATTTTTCTCATTTCAGAGCTGTCAGTCTGTGTGTGTTTTACCCTCATATGAAGATGTTCCCAGCTTCACTCAACACACTCATCTGTCTTTTAAAGACATTTCAATCTCAGCATTCAGAGAGGTTTTGGAGGACGTCTGTCAACAGCAAACAGCCAGAATGTCTCGAGAAGGTCTGAATCTTTTAATATGTTGTATTGTCATTCATACTCTGTAGGAGTTAACCAACAAATTAACCATGTACTTGTTTGGTTTTCTCTCTTCAGTGTCAAATGTCCATGTTGCAAAGACTCCAGAACTAAAGACCCAAAATGATTTTTTGCAGTGTAAGTTGAACTTCAAGGCAAACACTCATTAACTGATAAACATCAGTGGATATGAACTGTTACCATCATGTGACCATTTTGAAACCAAATTTGTTCAAATTAATTTTTTATTCATTCCTCCTCCTCAGATTTCTGTCAACTTAACTTGGATCCAAACACTGCAAACAAAACCCTCAAACTGTCAGAAGAGAACAGAAAAGCATCAAGTTCAGATAAAATCCAGCAATATCCTGATCACCCAGAACGATTTGATGATAAGTTTCCCTACATCTTGTGTAGAGAGGGTTTGTACGGTCGCTGTTTCTGGGAGGTTGAGTGCAGTGGGAACAACTGGGCTGTAGCAGTTTGTTACAAAGGAATTGGTCGTAAAGGAAACAGTGGTGATGACTGTAAACTTGGCTTGAACAAAATATCCTGGAGATTGGGCTATTATCTACAGAATTTCTGTTTCATGCATGGTAAAGCACAGGTCCGTATCCCTCCTTCCTCTAGAATAGGAGTGTATCTGGATCACAGAGCAGGAACTCTGTGCTTCTACAGCGTCTCTGACACAATGACTCTACTACACAGAGTCCAGACCACATTCACTGAACCCCTCTACCCTGCATTTTTTGCTGCGTTGGGTTCATCTGTCAGGATTATAGAGCAGAGGAAAGTTAAAAAAGGCGAAATATAAAAACAGAATGTATGACAAAGTTTTACCATAAATCATCTCAACACATTTATTGAATGGTTTTGCTCTCATTAATCTTGACTTAATGATATGAAAATCAACATTGTATGATTTATTCCATCAGTTTAGAAATTAAAAGGTCTTCCATTATGATAATGACCTGTAGATTTATTTCATTTGGGATACTAAATTTTAATATGGGATTTGTAGTGGGAAGAGCGGTTTATTAAAGGGGTCATGTGATGCGATTTCAATTTTTCCTTTCTCTTTGGAGTGTTACAAACTCTTGGTGCATAAAGAAGATCTGTAAAGTTGCAAAGACTAAAGTCTCAAATCCAAAGAGATATTCTTTATAAAAGTTAAGAGTCAGCCACACCTACCTAAAACGGCTCATTCTAACACGCCCCCACATGTCTACGTCACGATGTGGGAAGATTTGCATAACGCTGCCCAAATGTTCACGCAAAGAAAGAAGGCATAACTGTTATTCTAGCTGTAGTATTGTTGTTGCCGCTGCTGCCATGTCGTGGAGTCGCGTTGTGAAAGCGAAACTACTTTGTTTGGTCTTCCAAAAGAGGACACGACTAGAAATCAGTGGTTAAGTTGTATTTACAACACTGTTCCAGAACACTTCAACCCAAATATTCAGATGTGTGCTGCGCATTTTATGGAGGATGGATGAGGACCGTTTCCTGAACCAGTAGCCTAATGCGTCTGTGGCACAAAGGCTGTTTCTATAAAGTTGGGCAGTTCCAACTTAGCAAGGACAGTCTGGCACTTCTGACTCACAGCCTGTAAGTACGTTTTAAATAATCGTTTAAACATTTAAATAATTTGCCAATGATGATTCAAACGCGAGTTTTGGGCAGTGTAGAGTAGGCTTGTTGTTTCTCCGATCACAAATGCAGACATGGTTTTATGTTTTTATGATATCCCGAGTTATTCAGTTACTCCTAACAGTACATTGACTGAACTGCTAAAAGAGAACCGATGATGGGATGTGCACAAGCAGAGCAGCTGGACTGAGTCTCTCGTCCTGCTGGGACACGGCTTAAGGGGCGTAACATTTACGTCACACGAACGAGGTATTCAGCCAATCACAACGCACTGGATAGCTGGCCAATCAGAGCACGACTCGCTTTTTTAGAACGATGAGCTTTGTAAAAATCGACGCGTTTCAGAAAGGCGGGGCATAGAGGAGAAACAATAATGTACATTATATGGAAAATAATGTTTTTTTAAACTTAAAACGCATAAACACATTGCATTACACCAAATCTACATCTACATACAGCACCTTTAAACGTGAGTTGACTGGCCAGCAATGACAGTTTTTTTTTCTTTATTTTTTTTCTGGAAAGACGTTTCGTCAGCTGAACAATCAGTATGTTGTTAAACAAAAATTGTCCCAAAAAAAAGTGTGCAAAAATTGGACTCACTGTATTTCTATCCCTACCAGCCTCGTTTTAATTTCTGTCAAAAATTACATATTTTACCATAGGTTAAATGACATTCTTTGAGACGGTATAAGTTGCAAGTGATCTGTAACCCAAATTTTTCTTACTGACGTGGATAATATTCGTATGGACGGCGCTTACTACCACAAGATTAAATAAATAAAAAATTTAATTTATTTCTTGCAGTTCTTTGTTTACATCTCGCAATTCTGACTTTTTTTTCTCTGAATTCTGAGTTTACATCTTGCAATTCTGTTTCTTTTTCCTGCCATGGAATATAAAATAAAAAAGGTAAACGCAACTTTTTTTCCTCACAATTGCGAGTTTATATCACACAATTCCAACTTTTTTTTTTCTCAGAACTGCGAGATATAAAGTCAGAATTGCAAGAAAAAAGTCCGAATCAGTCACAGTCCCTTTTCTTTTGTTTGTAGTATTTCCTCTGCACCTATAGTGTGGGAGTTTGTAGGCCTGCTGAGAGCTGAGATTTGGAAGCTGTGGGTTACTGCAGTTGCGCATTGGCTAAAGTATGTGTTAGTTTTTTTTATTTATAACATTATAATGTGGGTTGTGTGGCTGGCAATTAAGGTATTGTTTCTTTTTAAAGGGGCAAACCAGACACTATTTCTATTGTGCTTTTAAGTTTTCTTTTGTTTGGTTTATCTTAGGTATAGATCCTGTACTGAACTGAATACTGTTTGCATTGTATCTTTGTTTTTTGTTATTTGCTTGGTATTGCTCTCCTGTTTGTGTTACAGTGTGCTTTGTGGCTTTAGTAGGATGTATTGTGTGCTTGGTGGCTGTGTGTATGAGAAGGTTTGCACTGTAATGGTAATTAAAGGTTTTTAAGAGCATTTTGCTCACTTTTTTGAAGTACTTGCTGTGGGTTTTCTGTTTTCTTCTCTTCCTCTGTCCTCTACAGGGGGCAAAACGAGGCAGTGTGCATTAGCAGGCCTGACCTTTTTCATGAAAGCTTTTCCCTCCTTTTATGGATTCTATTGACATACAGATGTTTTAATTGATATTTTAAAATGAGAAGATCTGCGTTAGGGTAATAAACTCTTTGCATTGCTATTGTTACAAATCTTGAGTTTTTGATTCTTTCAGCTTTGCTGTGCCAAAAATCCTTTACCTACGTTGGTGTTCCCAGACAAAAATGACCAGCATTTTAAAAATTGCTTGTAAATCTCTCATTATGCTATTATCACCACATCTTTTTAGCATTTTTCTCCATAGTAACTAATAGATTTGAAAGGTGACATAGGCTATATTGTTTTTATTATTAAGTGCTTTTGCTTTGAATTATGAATTGGATAATTACATTTCTGAATAGATTACATTTAGGCTACTTTTTTCTTAACACTCTCGTAGTTATTATTTATCTCTTTCCTTTGGGGCACAGCGCACACACCCATTTTGTTTACGCACAGAAAACCAGGAAGTATTTGAGTTCAATAGAAACAAAACCTAATTTACCACAACACCTGTGCTTCAACTTCAATCCACGCAGCTGTTCTTTGGGCCAAAGCTGTAAAACAGATAATATTCGTGTTGTGTGTCTGTTGATGTAGGTAAGGACATGATAAGATCCAATGGTAATGGCTTTGTCATGTTGTCTGCTTTTAAAAAGATATCACGTTTCTATTCATGTACCTTGTAACATGCGTGGTGAAACAAAAGTTTGTTTTTATTTGTCAAAAAACGTTAGTATTGTTGAAACGGAATATTTTTATACAAACAATTCTACAAAACCTATACTTTTTATTCTCTATAGCTTCATTAAAATTGCATATTTCTGTGGTGATCACGACTATTCTGGACTAAATTCAAATTAAGTTTTATCGACAGCAAATGTCTGCTGTTGATTAGCATAGAACAGAATTTATTCTTAAAGTAAAAAAATAAATAAATAGTGATTAAGGTTGTTACCATTATTTGTGGAAACTTTTCACACAAATAAATGTTTGGTTAGGTACCTGGAATTAAAAATTGTAAAATCTTTATAGAGTGTCCATACTTTCACTTTCTCAACTTTTACACTCCTGTCCACTGCATGGAAATAAATCAGCTAAATGTAGTAAAATGAAATAAAACTATATAGCACATGTAAAATATAAAGTATCTTTCTGGGTAGAGTACATATAGATTGTCCATCCATTTTACTATTGCTGTTTACTGGAATTCTGTCAAAAGATATATAACAAATAACATGTTTTCTTGACATACCCTTTTTACAGGATAGAGGCTGAGAATCGTGCACACGAAATAATAATTCGTTCTACTTCCTGTCTGTCCTCATTCTCATAAACTGATGTAGATGCCTCTCACTTAAAAGGATTCCATGCAATGCTGCAAGGCTTTTGCGAATGTCTCTATAACTCAGCAGTGTTTAGAACTACGATAACCCGGAGTTAAGCTCAGTGTGAAAAGCCCTCTGGTCTTCGCTCTCCCATCTGAAAACCAGGAAGTGTGTGGATTCAGGAGAAACGAAACCTATTTCTCTGCTAAACAAGCCATCTCTGCTTAAAGCTGCAGTCCGTAAGTTTTGCCTCTTTGTCGCCATCTCTGTTTGAAAACCTGGAATTGCAGATGAGTGCGGAAAAATGATTTTTTGACATTTAATTATTCTAGCTGTTGTGAGAAAAGGCTATAAATGATCCTTCACCTGCAGGATGAGGATCCTCACATGCGATGGCCTAGTAGCCGGGACAACTTCTTTATGTTTACAGACGTGACGTAATGACGCAGTGCCATGCTCGAATTTCCCGCGAAAACCTACCCGTAACTGTTACCACTAAAACATTATTATAAACTAACCGTTGTGAATCGGGCTAAAGTAAGGCGATAGTTTTGAACACTGACTGGTTATGTACTTGCTCAAATATTGATTTCGGATCATTTTTAACCAAAAAAAGTTACCGACTGCAGCTTTAATGATCCACACTCTTCTATAGAAAATAGTTTTACCTGTCTTTTTTGCTTGCATTGGGAAAAAGAAGAAGAAGAAGAACGGTATTACTGTATGTGTTTAATGCTGTCTTGATGTCATATGTTTATCATTTTGGTTATGGTTGAAGCCTTTAGGACTAAATACACAAAACTGTAAGTGCTTTGTAGATTTTTAGATGTGCTCTTTCATTAATGATTTACATGTGAATTTATGTTCTCTTTCTTTAATGATTTACTTCTGGCAGAGCAGTTTCTATTAGAGCTATATAAACTATCTGCAAAGAAATGGCCGAGTCTGCAGCGAGTCAGTATGAGGATCAGTTCATCTGTTCAGTCTGTTTGGATCGGCTGAAGGAGCCGGTGACGATTCCCTGTGGACACAGTTACTGTATGAGCTGCATTACTGACTGCTGGGGCCAGAAGGAGCAGGAGCCGCCGTACCGCTGTCCCCAATGCAGAGAGAGCTTCAGTCAGAGACCTCTACTGAAGAAGAACACTCTGATAGCTGAGATGATGGAGACGCTGCAGAAGACGTCTCTACAAACGGCTGCTGTGGAGTGTGATGTTTGCACTACAGAGAAGAGCAGAGCTGTAAAGTCCTGTCTGCAGTGCTTGGCCTCCTTCTGTCAAACTCACCTGCAGCTTCACTATCAATCTCCTGCGTTTATGAAGCACAAACTAGTCGAAGCCTCCAGATTCATTCAGGAGAACGTCTGCCTCAGTCATGGGAAACCTCTGGAGATTTACTGTCAGGATGACCGTCAATGCATTTGTTGTTTGTGTATGACTGACAATCATAAAAACCACAATGTTGTATCTATAGATTCAGAATGGACTAGTAAAAAGGTAATGAATGCTTATTAGGCAGGCCTATATCAGTACCTATTCTACTTCTTCCTTATTACCTTTTTATGACATATTTTATTTGATATTTAATGACCACAAAATGAGATTGGCAAGGTGTAACTATATTTCTACTTTTTAACATTAATTTTGTACATTAACATCCTCAGAAAGAGTTAAAGGAGATAAAGGTGGTGTGTCAAAAGCTGACTGAGGAACGAGAAAGAGGTCAGCAGGAAATCAGTGAAGCTGTGAAGTCTTTTAAAGTGAGTATCACAAGATGCAAGTAAAAAAAAGAGGCAAAATAATAATAAAAGAGAGGCATAATAAACTGGTGACATTTTGATTTTGCTAGTTCATTTGACTGTTTTGATTTGGACAAGAACTATGACAAAATTAATTGAAATTGGTCACATAAATACAGTATTTAGGCTGTTGTTCCTGTCCAACAGAGTTCAGCACAAGAGGCCGTGGAGAACATTGAGAAGGTCTTCACTGAGCTCATCTGCTCTCTGGAGAAGAAACGCTCTGAGATTAAAGAGCAGATCAGAGATCAGGAGAAGACTGAGATAGATCGAGCAGAGAAACTTCACAAACATCTGGATCAAGAGCTGACAGAACTCAGAAAAAGACAAGCAGAGATTGAGAAACTTCTGATTACTGATGATCAGATCCACTGTCTGAAGGTAATGATGCAATAATATTGAAATGAAACACTTTAATGCTCATTTTATGGTGTGGAAAGATATTTTGTGCTTCACAAACTAAGTCAGAAGTATTTTTCTCATTTCAGAGCTGTCAGTCTGTGTGTGTTTTACCCTCATATGAAGACGTTCCCAGCTTCACTCAACACACTCATCTGTCTTTTAAAGACATTTCAATCTCAGCATTCAGAGAGGTTTTGGAGGACGTCTGTCAACAGCAAACAGCCAGAATGTCTCGAGAAGGTCTCAATGTTTTAAATCAATATTTAAAATAAATGTTTTAAAAGTTGTGTTGCTTCATTCATAACATTTTAGATTTAATTTATAAAATAAGCATTTGATTGTGTTTCGTGCCCTGCTTTAGTGTCAAATGTTCATGTTGCAGCGTCTCCAGAACCTGAAACTCCAAATGAATTTTGGCAGTGTAAGTTGTTTTATTTTTATACTTTGTTTCTTCGAGCAATTGCTGAATGATGAAAATAATAATATCTAATATCTATTTCTATTATCTGTTAAAGGGGTCATATGATGCGATTTCAATTTTTCCTTTCTCTTTGGAGTGTTACAAGCTCTTGGTGCATAAAGAAGATCTGTAAAGTTGCAAAGACTAAAGTCTCAAATCCAAAGAGATATTCTTTATAAAAGTTAAGAGTCAGCCACACCTACCTAAAATGCCTCGTTCTAACACGCCCCCACATATCTACATCACGAT
>NW_015630071.1:104332-116909 GCF_001515625.1 Sinocyclocheilus rhinocerous | reverse complement strand
GGACACGGCATCAACAGTATGTGAGGGGCGTAACATTTCCGTCTCAGGCTTGAGGTATTCGGCCAATCACAACGCACTGGATAGCTGGCCAATCACAGCACACCTCGCTTTTTCAGAACGATGAGCTTTGTAAAAATCAACGCGTTTCAGAAAGGCGGGGCATAGAGGAGAAACAATAATGTACAGTATGTGAAAAATAATGTGTTTTTTTAACTTTAAACCACATAAACACATTTCATTACACCAAATACACAAAATAATGTTCTTTTTAGCAGCATCATATGACCCCTTTAAAAAAATCAAATAATGTATATGTTTATTGTTATCAATAACATTGATATTAAAATGTGTCATTTTGAGTGGAGGGGTGGTGGGTAGTAGTTTATTTGAATATTTATTTGTCCCTCCATTTTCATCAGATTTCTGTCAACTGCAACTGGATCCAAACACTGCACAAAAAAAACTCATCCTGTCAGAAGGGAACAGAAAAGCATCATATTCAGATAAAGTCCAGCAATATCCTGATCACCCAGAACGATTTGATAAATATATGAATGTCCTGTGTAGAGAGGGATTGTACAGTCGCTGTTACTGGGAGGTTGAGTGCAGTGGGGACGACTGGTCTGTAGCAGTTTCCTACAGAGGAATTAGTCGTAAAGGAAAAACTGATGATTGCAGACTGGGGTTTAATAATAAGTCATGGAGAGTGACCCACTGTCAACAGAATTTCTATTTCAGACATGATAAAGAGCACGTCCTTATTCGTGATGTCCCCTCCTCTAGAATAGGAGTGTATCTGGATCACAGAGCAGGAACTCTGTGCTTCTACAGCGTCTCTGACACAATGACTCTACTACACAGAGTCCAGACCACATTCACTGAACCCCTCTACCCTGCATTTGGGGTTGCATCAGGTTCTGTCAGGATCATAGAGCAGAGGGGAATTCTCAAAGACCAGAAATAAAAGACAAACAAAATTTCTTAAACTTGCTCTAATTTTTTGTATACTCTTCTCTATCCTGTACGATAAAACCAAGACTATTAAAGGTTCATCATTAAGACAAAAGGTGTCAACTTTAGCTCGTCATGTCCTCTTGAGTTTCACAGAAAGGTCTTCATTATTGTGTGAACTAATTCTGAAATTAAAGCCTACTGGCAATAATACTAATAATAATTCAAATTCAGAAAATCATGATCAGATTTGAGAAGTGTTCTACAATAACAATGTCACTAAATTTACTAACTTCTGTGAAGAAAAAAATGCTTTTGGGATTGCATTATTGCATTAACATGTTTAATAAATTTACTTAATTTGACATATCTGAGTAATTATCTCTCTCTGTGTGTGTGTGACTGTTGCATTTTCCATGAATTTTGATTTATTTTGGGGAGTATTGTGGTGTTGTGTGAAGAAGTGAGCCGAATATTGAGCATAGCTGCATTAATTACCACTAACCACAATATCCTACCACTGTCTCACGTATTTACATACAGGTGCATCTCAATAAATTAGAATGTCGTGGAAAAGTTCATTTATTTCAAAATTCAACTCAAATTGTGAAACTCGTGTATTAAATAAATTCAATGCACACAATCACCTCCATGCCACGCCGCATTGATGCAGTAATTCATGCAAAAGGAGCCCCTACCAAGTATTGAGTACATGTACAGTAAATGAACATACTTTCCAGAAGGCCAACAATTCACTAAAAATGTTTTTTTTATTGGTCTTATGGAGTATTCTAATTTGTTGAGATAGTGAGTTGGTGGGTTTTTGTTAAATGTGAGCCAAAATCATCACAATTAATAGAACCAAAGACTTAAACTACTTCAGTCTGTGTGCTTTGAACTTATTTAATACACGAGTTTCACAATTTGAGTTGAATTACTGAAATGAATGAACTTTTCCACGACATTCTAATTTATTGAGATGCACCTGTATGTATTACTGCAAAGTCCAAATAAAATGCCGAACTCGGCTGCACTTTTTAATGCCAAGATATTATAACACAATGTGATTGCTATTATATCTTTACGTTTTCTGTATTTCTCTTGCAGTATGAGGAAAATGTTTGTATAGTGTTTTGGTGTTTCGGTGTTTAAATGGACATGCAAATGTGACTTTTCTGTTGTAACATTGATACAAAAATAAAAGTACTGTATCAATGCAATTGTGCATATTATTTTTACGTGTACTAAAGACTTCTCTCTGTGTATTGACTTATCTCAGTTAACTTTTACCTGATGTTGAAATCTGTCTCTAAAAAGTGTGATACACAACAGCATTCAGCTAGACAAAACTGTCATTCTTGTATAGTAGTAAAACAGCTGTGTCAACAAAAAAGCAGAACCAAAATTAATTTTCTATATAACTAACATTTCCATGGTTTAGTGCCTTGGTGAAAAACATCTAATTATTTTGACCAGTGAGTGTCACACAATGACAAAAACTTTTCATTTTGAAAACCAATAACCAGCTTTTCATTTTGAAAACCAATAACCAGAATCAGAATTAACTTTATTCGCCAAGTGTGTGCAAACACACAAGGAATTTGTTGTGGTTTTTTAGGAGCTCTTGGTACATACATACATGCATACAATAACTAGGTTTTGAAGCGTGAAATAAGTGGGTGGGTTACTAAAATTTGCAGACTTGCAGTAGCCTAGTTGTGATGTCCTATAAAACAGTGGTTCCCAACCCAGGTCCTGGAGGCACCCCAACACTGCATGTTTTGCATGTCTCCTTAATCAAACACACCTGATTCAGATCATCGGCTCATTAGTAGAGACTCCAAGACCTGAAATTGGTGTGTCAGAGAAAGGAGACATGCAAAATGTGCAGTGTTGGGGTGCCTCCAGGACCAGGGTTGGGAACCACTGATCGAATTCATAAAAATAGTCTGAGTGATTCATTCACAAATTGGCCTGATTTGGTTCAATTCACTGCCTCAATGATCCTGTTACAGTGGTTAGCAGCTCACTTCAGATTAAGAAGACAAATTAACTTTCTATGGGTATATATGGTGTCCACCGTCATCCTGGCATTCCTCATATGCTGTTTATAAAACATCACAGGTGGGAGCACATGGCTGCCATGTGCATGTGTGTGTAGTGTAAAAGAGGACAACATGTTTTCAGTAGGATGGTCCACCTCTGTATGTGACAAACAGGATGGATGAGTCAGAGCTCCGGCCGGACAGGGCATCACAGTATGGTAAGGGAAATAACATTTCCGTCTCACGCTTGAGGTATTCGGCCAATCACAACGCACTGGATAGCTGGCCAATCAGAGCACACCTCGCTTTTCAGACCGATGAGCTTTGTAAAAATCGAAGCGTTTCAGAAAGGCGGGGCATAGAGGAGAAACAATAATGTACAGTATGTGGAAAATAATGTTTTTTTAACCTTAAACTGCATAAACACATTTCATTACACCAAATACACAAAGCAATGTTCTTTTTAGCAACATCATATGACCCCTTTAAGATAAAGCTTCAGTTCACCAGATTTAATGTTAGTGAAATAATAAGCAATATATGAACGATAAATGAAACCGAAAATGCATCATAACCTTGTATCACAGTTGTCATCCACATTTTGATCGTATTATCAAGGAAATGACAGAACTAACCTTTGGCATATACTGTTGCTTTCTGCTTTTAAATCATGTTCACTTGAACTGATTTTAACTATTTAGTATGTTTATTTTAGTTCGGATGGAAGTGAAAGAGCAAAGACAAGAACTAAACGAGGAGGAGGAACATCGTAACTTCAAAACCCGAAGAAAATCCAAAAAGCGGCACATTTGCTCACAGTGTGGAAAGAGTTTCAGACTTAAATTAGGTCTCAGTAATCATCTGTGGCGCCACTCTGGAGAAAAGCCATTTAACTGTGATCAATGTGGTAAAAAGTATACTTCGTTATCAAATCTAAATCTTCACCTGAAAGTTCATTCAGATGAGAAGCCTTACGTGTGTTCTGTCTGTGGAAAGAGTTTCTCTCGGCTGGACTGTTGTAAACAGCATCAGAAAACACATGATGAAGTGAGAGATCATGTGTGTTGTGAGTGTGGGAAGAGCTTTACTACAGCCGGCCAGTTGAAACAGCATCAAATAATTCACACTGGAGAAAGACCTTACAAGTGCTCCTATTGTGACAAGAGTTTCACTCAGCCTGGAAACCTGAAATCTCACGAGCGTGTTCATACTGGAGAGAAGCCGTACCAATGTACTCAGTGTGGAGAGCGTTTCAAATATTCAACTATTCTCAATGATCACATGCGCGTTCACTCTGGAGAAAAGCCATTTAACTGTGATCAGTGTGGTAAAGAGTTTAATTCATCATCAAATCTAAAAAAACACCTGAAAGTCCATACAAATGAGAGGCCTTATGTGTGTCCTTACTGTGGGAAGAGTTTTTCAGTGTTGGTCAGTTGTAATCTGCACCAGAAGATCCACACTGGTGAGAAAGATCACTTGTGTTGTGAGTGTGGGAAGGGCTTTACTACACTTGGCCAACTGAAATGCCACCAAAAAATTCATACTGGAGAAAAACCGTACAAGTGCTCATATTGCGACAAGAGTTTCACTCTGTCTTCACAACAGAAATCACATGAACGAATTCATACCGGAGAGAAGCCGTACAGCTGTACTCAGTGTGGAGAGAGTTTTAGACATTCAAACTCTTTAGTGAATCATATGAAAAAGCATTTTCCATCAAGTCCATCCAGTTAGTTCGGAAGTCGTGGCCTAATGGTTAGAGAGTTGGACTCGTAACCCAAAGGTTGCGGGTTCGAGTCTCGTACCGGCAGGGATTGTAGGTGGGGGGAGTGAATGTAAAGCGCTCTCTCCCACCTTCAATACCACGACTGAGGTGTCCTTGAGCAAGGCACCGAACCCCCAACTGCTCCCCGGGCGCCGCAGCAAAAATGGCTGCCCACTGCTCCGGGTGTGTGTTCACGGTGTGTGTGTGCACTTTGGATGGGTTAAATGCAGAGCACTAATTCCGAGTATGGGTCACCATACACATGTAACGTCACTTCACTCACTTAGTTAGTTGTCAGGTGCTTTGTAGACATGTCGAATATTTATACATTCAAATCTTCAAAGTAATTTCATTGTCTCTGCATACAATTAAAATTGAGAATGGCGCAAAACAACATAAAGAAAAACAAAACACTGCACCTGGCAAAGAAATAGGTGGCATTGAAGAATACAAATTTATATAGAAAAGTCAATAAAATATGAGTGTTGTGGCCACATATAAGCATTTTACCTATATAAGCATTATTCTGTGGCACTGTGAGATCCTGTGTTTTAATTAAATAATGTGAGATTCAGATAAAGTAAATGTGTTAGTTACAATAAACTTGAATTGCTGTAAAATCTGAACAACTGAAACTTTATATTACGAGCACTTGTGTTTAGATGCCTCTTTATGATGAATCGCTTGTTGTGTTCCTCATTTGTAAGTCGCTTTGGATAAAAGCGTCTGCTAAATGAATAAATGTAAATGTAAAATATCACACGAATTGTGGAGATTTTTGTTCTGTTATGTTGGGGGACAATAAAAGTTTTGAATCACTTGAATCTTACATTTATGTATTTTTATTATTTGACTGAAAGCCCCCTCATTAAGGCATGGACTAAATAAATTACCCAAATTAAAAGAGACTGGACACATATATATATATATATATATATATAAAACAACAATCAGCCATTTGTCAGTATGAAACGATTTCCTCAAGTTGAGTTTTTAACTTTTTAAAAACTTAAGTTTATACAGATTTCTCTGCAACATGGAAGTTGTCTATAGGCTCTGTATAATGGCAAAAATATAATTAATATTGCACTGACAACCTCTGATTATGTGTGATATTAAAGGAGTAGATCACTTCCAGAATGAAAATTCAGTCATCATTTACTCACCCTCTACTTGTCCCAAACCTGTATGCGTTTCTTTCTTCTGTTGAACACAAAAGAAGATATTTTGAAAAATGTTGGTATCCGAACAGTTGATGGGCGCCATTGACTTCCATAGAAGGAGAAAAAATATATACTTTGGAAGTCAATGGTGCCCATCAACTGTTCGAATACCAACATTTTTCAAAATATCTTCTTTTGTGTTCAACAGAAGAAAGAAACGCATACAGGTTTGGGACAAGTGGAGGGTGAGTAAATGATGACTGAATTTTCATTCCGGAAGTGAACTACTCCTTTATGTTGTAATGTAAAAGTAATACTGTAGCAATATAATGTTAAATGTTTGTGAATCACATGACTATACTAACAAAAAATCTAAATCCCTGAAATTTCGGCCCAGTTTTGTTACGCTACTCCTTTATGTTGTAATGTAAAAGTAATACTGTAGCAATATTATGTTAAATGTTTGTGAATCACATGACTATACTAACAAAAAATCTAAATCCCTGAAATTTCGGCCCAGTTTTGTTACTTATGTTCATTTTTAATGCCAATCCATCACTAATAACACGAAACAAGCGCTACATATTAATAAAAGAACACACGTTTTACAGAACCTTCACATTTAATGGTATCTAATTATTTATAGATTACATTTAAAGCAGCACTATGTAACTTTTTCTGTGTTCAAAATTTGCAAAATGTATATAATGAGCGAGTACATCATGAATTCATCTTCCAAACCGCGTTTTTGTCTTATTTCGAATCACTGCGTTACACTTATAATAAGTACTTATATTTGGACTATTGTAGCTTGGTCGGGTCGTCGCCGCTGCGGAGTAACACATACCTGCGTGAATCGCCATAGACATAAACTTAGAGAAGTAGCTCAGGTTGGTTCTTCCGCGGGATGTGTGCAGTTCTGTTTATTAACCGCTAAAGCGCCAAAAGTTACATAGTGCTGCTTTAATCGATTAGAGCTGAGTTTTTGTTGCATTTACATCATTTTGGCCAGCAGGTGCCGCCAGTCTGGTGTGTTTCGAGGGCTTTGAATCATGTTGCGTGTGAATGAATCATTCGGTTCAAATGATTCAGAGATTCGAAGAGCTTCACTACAGGACTCACTCTCGTCACCGCCCTCCCGTCGACGTGGCCAATCAGCTCGCGCTGGCCTCGTGTGACGTCACGCGCCAGCTAGTTCTCGGAACAAAAGCCGTCTGCGCGCTCCGCTCCTCCCCGCCGGATACGACCGAGAAAACGCGGACGCGTTCGTTTTTAGCGTCAAAGTTTGTTTTATAGGAATTTGCGGCGTGACATACGCTCGCATACAGTGTAAAAGTGTAAATCCCGGCGAGTGTTTTTGTCCGCGCTGAAGCTCCGAGGGATTCTCGCGAGAGTAAGTAGATCAGCAGCGCATGGCTGGTTTGTTTGTGTTTGTGCTTCACATTGTTTCAAAGCAGCTGAAACCGCAGGACCGCATTGGGTCGTGTTGCGATTGTGCATTCTGGTTCTGGACCATGTTATACACGAATTATGCTGAAAATATTCAGGCACAACATATTTGGCCTCATGCACCTTTAAAACTCATTGTTTCGCTCGCACAGATATATTTGTGTTCACTAAACATTTAGTTCAATGGTTATTCTGGGGGGAAACGTTGCCTGTCAGGCAGTGTACATGAAATAGTATGTTTTGAAAATAGGATTGTGTGTCATCTTCAGTGTTTACGTACAAAGGTCACAGTGGAAAGAGGTTCGGATATAATCTAATCACGTTGTTTTCCTCCCCTTACCCTTTATCTGCCACAGATTCTGAATGTTGTGAAATGCATGAACTAATCAGAGGTGAACAGTGAGGGGGAGACTCTATTAAACGCTTTTTATTTCATCTTTTGTGTATGTCACCGGTGATTCAGACACTGAAGGATGTTATTTCCTAGTTTGGGCCGATGTCACTTCTGCAAAGTTCTTTCCATTCCCTTTGTCTCGTGTGTTTTTGTTCTTCTGTCGTCTTTAAAATCGTGCCCACTTCCTGTTACCTATGGAATTTGCATATGTTAGTTATTCATTATGGATACCTTTCTCAACCCTTATGCAAACAAGTTCTGAGATGTGTGCACATGTGTCTGTTTGAGTTTAAACAAAGGGTTCTGTCCATTTAATGATCAAAAAATAAGTTTATCAAATAAAGATTTGGCATGTGTCAATCAAAATTAACATCACACTTTTAAAGGAATAATACAATGTATATTCTGTAATCTTGTACTCATCCTCACTTTACAATAAACCTCTTCTATGCTCCACACAAGGAGACGTTTTGAAACCCGTTCACAGTCTTTTCATATAGAATTCTTGATCTGACTTTGAATTTAGTCTTAAAGGGTTAGTTCACCCAAAAATGAAAATTAGGCTGTGTTTTACTCACCCCCAAGGCATTCTAGGTGTATATGACTTTCTTCTTTCAGACGAATCCAGTCTGAGTTATATTAAAAATTGTCTTTGATCTTTCAAGCTGTTTAATGCCACTCAGCGGGTGTTGCATTGCTTCAGTCCAAAAGAACTTAAATAAAAATCGCCCATCCATAAAAAAAAGTGTCTCACACGGCTCCGGGGGGCGAACAAAGGCCTTCTGTAGCGAATCGATGTGTTTTTGTAAGAAAAATATCCATATTCAAAATGTAATAATCACTTTTATGTAGCTTGCGCTCACTGTTGTAAACGGAAGCAGTTCCAGGGGAATGACGTATGAGGTCAGCACTGCGCATGCGCCGCTCAGAAGTGTCTATATATTTTTTTTTTTTTTTTATTCAAACGTTTGGTCACCTAGGCCTGTGTTATTGTCTTATGTTTTACTGTTTTCAGATAGATGCAATAATGTGAGTGTTGAAATACAGCAACTTTCACTCTTCATAGTAAAAAAAGCAGCTGCTTTTACCTGCTGCTGGTAAAGTTTTGACTGTCTACTCAACTGAATCGCCTCATCAAGAGGCCACTTTTCATTTTCTTAGCTTCTGTTTTCTGCTGTCTGTCAGCTGAGGTCAAGCTCAAATCACTTTTTTTGAGCATGCTCAGAACGAGAGAGTGAAGCAGGAAGTCTCCGTAGCTACGGTTTCCTCTTCCTCTTTCTTTCATCTCGTTCTATTTTCAACTTTTTTATGGGTCATGCAAAGACATGGTCTCTGCACCGGGGTCAAACAGAGGACGAGGTCATCACGGAAACACAAAACAACATCTCGACTAATGCTTCAGGAGTCTTCATTGGCCTGATTTTGAACCTCTGTCTGACCTTTGAACTTTATTGCGACTGGTTGTGAAAGTCACGCTGGTGGAGTCACTGACCACATGTAGTGCTCTTGTACATGAAGTTTTAACACCTAAAAAAGTTATTAGTACTGACAATTTTGCCAAATCAATGCTATGGGAAAAAAAAAAAGGTGGCACGATTTGGGGAAAAATGTATTTGTGAATTGTCTATTTATTTATTTTATTTATTTATTTATAAAAATTGCAAATTTAAAGTATGATTGTAAAACAAATTATAGGTTTTCTGTGCAATTTGGTCCAAATTTTGTGATAATATATCAATGGCTATTATTAATAATAATAATATTGTTATTATTATTATTATTAGTATTATTAAATGTTGTTAATTATAATAATAATAATAAAGTATTATTATTATTAAACAAAACAATAAGAAATATTACTATTGTAATGTTACTGTAAAATAAAAATAAAAAACAAGTATACAACAATACAACTTTCTACATTAAGACATTTTTTTTAAATGTATTAATGACTCATAATGACTTTTTATCGTAAATGACTGCTTTTAAGTGCTGAAAGAGTTTATTGTATTCCATTGCATTTTAAGCTATCTTGTTTGTGGTACTGACATAAATTAGAGAAAAAACATTTATTATTATTTATGGAATAAATACTTGGCACTGAGGAAGGGGTAATACCCGAAAACGTTCTGCACCTTTGCACTTTTGTACTTTTTTTGTACATATTTTTGTGACCTCTGAGCAATAAATGTTACAAGCCTTTTTGGCTGAATTTGAACGAGTGTGGATCTTTCATCCTCATATTTTGGAATAAATAATAATAAGTGCATTTATCTGATTTATTGAGTTGAATTTTTAATTTATTTATTTAATAAATACTTGGCACTGAGGAAGGGGTAATACCCGAAAACGTTCTGCACCTTTGCACTTTTGTACTTTTTTTGTACATATTTTTGTGACCTCTGAGCAATAAATGTTACAAGCCTTTTTGGCTGAATTTGAACGAGTGTGGATCTTGCATCCTCATATTTTGGAATATTTTGGAATAAATAATAATAAGTGCATTTATCTGATTTATTGAGTTGAATTTTTAATTTATTTATTTCAAGTTGGGATGGGATTGGCCATTACCAAGGCTGTACTCAAATCTGGGTCAGTGATCTATAAGCTCTTTTGTGTCACAGATGCGTTTTTGATACGTTTTTAATGTAGGACTCTACAAACATGAATAATGCAGGTGACAGATGGAGGGTGTCCTATAGTCAGGCTTGACCAGCTGCTGGTGTGTCCACTAGGACGTGCACGACTGCTCACTCTAGTTGACTAGCCAGTGGGTCAATGTTTACTTTATAAAAGTGACTCACAAACGCTGTTTTGGGGGAATGTTGGGTACATACCTTATTATTTTTTTCTGCCTGAGAGAAAGTTTATGTATGTGTGTGTGCTGACCGATGAGATTCTCACTTCCTGGTTCTGGTTGGGCACAGGTAGCATTTCTCCTAACAGAACTCTTCTTTGTCTCTGTGCAGGAGTTTGAGGCCTGATAAAAGTCGTCCGGCTGACGTGGATCCTCCTTTCAGTCCTGCAGTGATCCGGAAGGTGAGTGTGTGCTCAGTTATTCACACTTACTCCACAGTTTATTCCAGTGAATCACCATCGTCATGAGGGACTAGAGAGAGCGCAGCGGAAAGCCAGGCATGTGTTTGGTGCTCGGTGAGGGAGGAGAATTGCTCTGGAATTGCTCCACTCTGAACTGCTTTACCCCTTTTCATTTCTTTCATTTTCTCCCTTTTCTCCTGCTCTATGCTGACACAGAAGCAGCAAGGCATGGAGGGTAAGCTCAGACTTTGTTCTTGTGTGTCTTGTGTTGATTGTGTGGACAAAATCTCGCTAAAATCTCACATTCTTCTTTTTTCTTTCATTACTATATAGGCTCATAGTTGGTGATCTAAACAAACCACTAGAATTTAGTATTGAACTTTAGTGTGTAACACATGCCGCAATATTTGTGTTTCAGACATGAATGATTCCTCAAATAATGTGTCTGGTTGAGGAGAGGTGTGCTGTTACTTTTCAAAGTGATTTTTGCTGTGCTTGTTTTTAGGGCTGGCCAAAGATTTTTGTAATTTATATACCAACATGATTATATAATAGTAATAATAATAATGTGTTGTTGTTGTTTATTATTATTATTATTAGTAGTAGTAGTAGTAGTAGTGCATTTATTAGTTATTTATTACATTATTAAAATATCAATATCACATTCACAACAACAATATTAATAATAATTTTATTATAACTAAAATAAGACAATAATTATAAAATAAAATAATAATTAGTAGAAGTAGTAGTAGTAATATAGTAAAAATATTAAATAAAGATATTATTTTTAAAAAAGTAAAAAAAAAAAAAAAAAAGAAAGATTTTTTTTTTATATATATTTTTACAACTGTAAAATTGCAATACTGATATTTATGGCTGTCCTAATTTCTTAAAATTTAAATGTTTTAGTCCCCATCACATCAAAATTGACAATTTAAACACTGCAATATAATAAATGTTTTATTTAGTTTTTTAATTCATGTGCCTTCATAATCTTTAAGTAAAACATTAGCCTAACTTCCCATCCCCTTGCAATGACATCTCATCTTTTCTCTACACTAGCACTTAGTTTATAAACTTGCATGTTTAGTTGCTGCATTCTCACATTTTGGGTGAGATTTAACTTTGAATTGTCATAGAAATATATATTTTTTCTCATCACCTCCTTTTCTTTATTTTATCTTGCTGTCTTGGTTTGTTATGGTGTGAGTGTGTTTGTTTGGTTTAGACCAGTCGAGTTCATTTCCTGAGAAGGGTTTGGCTCCTGGGGTCTCCGTTCAGTAACTGAACTAGCTGGAATAAGTGAAGGATGTGACAAATGTGACTCCTTTTCTGGAGAAAATAAATTACTGGACTAGGTTTTGGACAGTGCAAGTTTACTTTTTGACTCGTGGGCACGTGGCTGTTTTGACTGCAAGTTTGTGTGTCGTTGTTTCTTTCTTTGGAGCTCCGGAGGAAATATTCACTTCCCTTCCACATGCTCTTGTGAAACCGCTGTCTTTCAGGTTCAGAAGAGATTCTGTCATTCTTCTGGTAGAGTGTGAGTGAAAGCTGCTCCTTCAGATGTGTGAAAACTAATCTTAGTCTAGAGAATTGTCTCTTTAGTGAAACGCGCCCACTGCTTTTCTTTACATATTCTATACTGTTTCTTTTGCCTTTTCCTGTTTTAAACCTGCAGCCATACTGGGTAGAACTAAAAAAATTTAACTAAAAATATTTAGCTAAAAATTAGTTTTTATAATATATATATATATATATTTTTTTT
>NW_015630071.1:84699-104140 GCF_001515625.1 Sinocyclocheilus rhinocerous | reverse complement strand
ATCATATATATATATATATATATATATATATATATTAGTACATTTATCTGTTCAAGTTTAATGCCATAACCCTTACTGAGTTAACTCGGTAAGCTTCTCTCTCTTTTTTTTTTTGATTGAAAAATAAAACTTGTATAATATAAATTGTATAACTGATAGCTAGGATGCATTAAATTGATCAATATTGGCAAAGACATTTATTATTTCTACAAAAGATTTCTATTTCAAACTAATGTTGTTCTTTTGAAAAAAATGCAACTGTTTTCAACATAATGAGAAGAAATGTTTCTTGAGCGGCAAATCAGCATATTAGAATGATTTCTGAAGATCATGTGACACTGAAGACTGGAGTAATGATGCTGAAAATTCTGCTTTGCATCACAGAAATAAATTATATTTTAAAATATATTACAATAAAAAAACGGGTATTTAAAATAGTAATAGTATTTCACAATATTACCATTTTTTGTGTTTTAGATCAAATAAATACAGCCTTGGCGAGCAGAAGAAACTTCTCAAAAAGTATTAAACGCTTTTGAACAGTAGTGAATATTTGAAAAATACTGTATTCAAAAGAAGATTGAAATTACTTTAAATATTCACTATCTTATTCTAATTTTGTGCCTCTCTCAGCAAAAATAAGCCCTTCCTCCATGTTGTTTATTGACATGTTAGGAATCATGATGTCATTGTGCGTGAGAGTTCAAGGGAGAGTCCAAGTGTCTCAAAATTGACACCTAGTCTGCGGTTTGTTTGATTAGTTTCAAGTGCGGCAATATATAACACACTGTGTCTTTAAAAGTCACAACAATCTTCCTTACTCTCTTTTGTTTTATTCTACAGTGCTGCCGACTCCGCTCTGGACTTCTTCTTGTGCATGGGACCGTGTCGTCTCTTCTGATTGGCTGCCGCTCACCGGTCCGTCCTGCTCATGAGGTAACCCCGGCTGTGGTTATTGATGCCCGTGGCTGGGCCGTGATGGGGCAGAGGGTGTCGGGTGTGGTGAAATCCGCGGATGAGCCGGAGACGAGCGAGCTGGCGTATCCGCCGGTGTGTGCGTCGCTCCGTAGCCGCGGCGTCCAGTTACCCGCCCGTCTGGAGCTGCTGTTGGACATGCCGCCGGCGGGACCGGAAATCCAGCTTCAGCACGCCTGGAACCCAGACGACCGCTCACTAAACCTCTTCATCAAAGACGACTGGCTCACGTTCCACCGCCACCCGGTGGCCCAAAGCACGGACTGTGTGCGGGGAAAAGTCGGATTTACCCGCGGTTTGCACGCTTGGACTTTGCGCTGGCCCGTACGGCAGCGCGGCACGCATGCCGTAGTCGGGGTCGCGACTTCTTTGGCTCCCTTGCGAGCCGTCGGATATTCCGCCCTAATAGGCGGTGATGCCGAAGCCTGGGGTTGGGACTTGGGACGAGGTCGGCTTTACCACGACAGAAAGAGCCGGACTGGCCCGGCGCCGTCGTACCCGGAGTTTATCGAGGACGAGGAGGACGAAGGGACGTTCTCAGTGCCTGAGGAGATTCTGGTGGTTCTGGACATGGACGAGGGGACGCTGGGATTCTGCGCCGACGGGAACTACCTGGGCGTGGCGTTTCGCGGGCTGAAGGGGAAGAGGCTGTACCCGATCGTCAGCGCCGTGTGGGGTCACTGCGAGGTCACCATGACCTACATCAACGGATTAGACCGTACGTGTCTTTTTCAGGTTCTGCTTCTAGTTTTTCCTCCTTTTCTCATATTTTCTGTCATCGCCATCCATGGGCAGTGCATGTCGATTTCAATCCAGCTCTTTAGAGATGCTCTTCATAGTTTTGCTGTTGCTTCATGATGCGAGTAATTGCGCAATCACTCATAGTAACTGGGAAAAACATGTTGTTCTACTGCTTTTCTGTAATAGTCTCCGGTCCGGCAGGGATTGTCGGTGGGGGGAGTGAATGAATGGCTGCCCACTGCTCCGGGTGTGTGTTCACGGTGTGTGCGTGTTTGTTCACTACTAACTGTGTGTGTGCACTTGGATGGGTTAAATGCAGAGCCACATACTTGGCCACACGTCCTTTCCTTTCCTTTCACAAGCATATTTCCAAACTTCTCTGAAAATTTAATAGGGGTTTTACATGGTTGCAACACCGACCATGAATTTACAGAAACGTTTTAAAAGGCCGTATCCTACACTTAGTAGCTTTTTATTCTTTTTTTCTTCTTCCCCTAAAAGCCTACTTACAGTTGATCTAAATATAGTTGGATATGCAAGTCACACCTATTTTATCAAATTCACTTGCTGTGTTGCAGGATCTTTTCACTAACATCACATTTCTTTCTTTCTTTCTTTTTTTTCTAAAGCCAGTATTCACTACTGTTGAAATGTTTGGGGTTGGTCTGTTTTTTTTTTTATTTTTTTTATGTTTTTGAAAAAAGTCTCTCATGCTCACCAAAAAATACAATAAAAACTGTATAATTATGAAATATAATTACAATTTAAAATTACTGTTTTAAATATTCTATTTGAATATTTTAAAATGTAATTTATTCCTGTAATCAAAGCTGAATTTTCAGCATCATTTCTCCAGTCTTCAGTGTCACACGATCTTTCAGAAATCATTCTAATATGCTGATTTTCTTATTGTGATCAATGTTTAAAACCATTTTTGGTTCTTAATATTTTTGTGGAAATTGATACTTTTATTTCTGTTCAAACGAAGAGCATTTATGTGAAATAGAAATCTTTTGTAACTATAAAACCCTTCACTGTCACTTTTGATAATTTTAATGCATCCTTCCTGAATAAAAGTATTATTATTATTTTTTTTTAAATAATCATACTGACCCCTAACTTTCAACAGGTAGTGTTTAAAGTCAGTTCTTAAGTTCCACTAATGTCTCACAATGCTTTGTCATCATTTTCAACACTATATTTAAAAAGTAAATTGAAGTTTAAACAGATGTTAAACTAGATGTTTAACCGTTCGTTTGCAACATCATGAATCATTCAGCTTATCAAGGATCATTGCTGGTCTTTGAAGTCCTAATGAGTGTTTTCACATGATCGCTTGAGGTCTTTGACCCTGGACCCTAACTGACCTCTGCTCTGTCCCGTAGCTGAACCCCTGCCGCTGATGGAGCTGTGCAGGAGGGCGGCACGACAGGCTCTGGGACGCCACCGAATCCATCACATCCAGTCTCTGCCACTGCCACAGACGCTCAAGAACTACCTGCAGTACCAATGAGAGACACGAACACACATACACACAGCTAAAAAATCACCTACGTTCACTGAAAATGCACTCAGAAATGATCTGCAGTGCTGTATAAGCTTTGTGCTGTGCACAGACTTTGTGTCGTAGGGACGGACGCTACAGATTTGAGCAGCCGGACGACGAGTATCTGGTTTTATACATGATTATGAGGTGAGGAATGAGAAGGTGTCTGTATTTGTGTGTGAGAATGACTCAAGTCTTCCATGGAAATAATTTTCTTATGAGCTGATGATTTTTGCTTTTTCTTTCACTTTTATCTAAACACTAAGGACCTAGCTTTCTTGGACATAAATCCAACATAATTATATTAAACTAATGCATTTTATTCCAGACAACAGGTTCTTATTCTTTCACCAGTTTTAACTAATACACATCGCGCAGTGCCTGAGATCTTTTAAAATCTTTTTCTGTTCATGTTTATGAGTTTGCTTTCGTTTGTGTTCATGACGAAGCTGATTAAATCAGTTTTCTGATGTTTTTAGCGTATAAACGCGGCTTTGAAATGTGCCACGGCGTCTGTCAACCAGACTTTTTTATAGATTTGATTTTTATATGAAATGGATGCTTGTCTTTTTCACGGATCCAACAGAAACCCGCAAGACAGCAGACACGACTTTGTTCATTCGTGACCTTTGAAATGTGAATAAAAATAAAACTCCAAAGCCAAACGCTGTCTGCTTCTCTTTTACTTCTGTAGTCTCACTTGCTTTTAAAATCAAATGTTTGATTCTGATGTGACGACATGTTTATAAGTGCGTTTTCACAGTAGTTTTGACTAACCTGCTTATGTTGTATTTACATCTTTCTAATCGGGTTTCGGGTTTATATTATTCCGTTTATGGATCATTGGGGTTTTCTGAAGAACAACAACCAAAAGCAACACTGCTGAACAGTAAATAGCTAGTTATGCAAAGTATTTTTTTTTTATATTTGAATATGATAGATATGAAATATGTATTTATAATTTATATTTTACTTGATTTAAATAACACATTCTATGTCTCATCAATATATTAGATAGTTATTTGAATGTTGACCCTTTAACGGGGCATGTTGTCACACATTTGTCACAATTGTATTTTAATGTGTCATTGTTTTTTTTGTTTTTTTATAATCGTCATCATCAACAACAACATCCTCATCATTATTAAATACTCTTGTTGGAAACCGTTTGAATGACCAGTTATAATGTCTTTATTTAAAAATGTATAATATCCTCCTGAGAACCAGAAAAAAAAGCTGTGTGATTTTTTTGTTTTTGTCATTACATTGGTTGGAGCATAAGAAACAAATGGAGAAAAATATTTTTGAAAAAAGATATTTTATTGTATGTCCTTTGTAGAGGACACCAGGACTAAGTTATATATATATAAAAAAAATTTCTAAAAAAAAATTGACATTAAAAGGCATGTATAGGCAAAAACAGTGTTTTATTTTTTTCATTCACCAATCAGTTTTCAGGTTTGAGGCTATTTTTAAACCAAACTTTGTACAAAGATGATTCTCAACTATGTTATGAAAGATATAACAGAATGAGTTGATATACTACTGTACTTTATGGAATATGTGCGTAAAATGTCCATAAATTGGTATTCTCATTCTATACATTGCATCTTATTTGCATATTAATATGTTCTTGGGGCAAACCATAATGAAAAAAATAAGTGTAATAATGCAAGTAATAACTTGGCAACATTTCCATAAGAATATCTCATATTTCATAGGAAAATTGATCTATAATTTCTTGTCTCCCCAAAATGGCTGATTAACATGATGTTTGTCCTGGTGTCCTCTACAGAAGACATGTATGAAAATTATGCCCCGTTTCGTAACAAAAAGCCATATTCTGATTTGAAATCCCATAACATTTTTCTGAGATGTTTATGACAAACAATTTGAAAACGAGCCAGATTTAAATAATAGCAAAACATTATCATATTTCCCTAAGAGTGCTAAATTTGATCATTCTGTCAATATCCGTCATATTTAATAATCTTAATCTTTCCTCTAGACTCACTGGACTATTGTAATGCACTGCTAGGTGGTTGTCCTGCATCTTCAATAAACAAGCTACAGGTAGTCCAAAATGCAGCGGCTAGAGTCCTTACCAGGTCAAGAAAATATGATCATATTACCCCAATTTTACAGTCTCTGCACTGGCTACCTATTAAGTTCCGTATCAGTTACAAAATATTATTACTTGCCTATAAGGCCCTTAATGGGTTAGCTCCTGCGTACCTAACTAGTCTTCTACCACGCTACAATCCATCACGCTCTCTAAGGTCGCAAAACTCTGGACTTTTGGTAGTACCTAGGATAGCAAAGTCCACTAAAGGAGGTAGAGCTTTTTCGCATTTGGCTCCCAAACTCTGGAATAGCCTTCCTGATAATGTTCGGGGTTCAGACACACTCTCTCTGTTTAAATCTAGATTAAAGACACATCTCTTTGGCCAAGCATTCAAATAATGAATCTCATAATCTTGTACTGCAGTTGTATCTGATCAAATGCACGTTATTATTCTTTAGTTTGGGTTAAACAAATCAATTTTGCTTGGTTGGAACAGCAGCTACGCTAATTATGTCTCTATTTGTTTCTCTGTTTTTGCCACGGGATTGACATCCCCACAAGCTTCAGTCTGGATCCAGAACACCTGAGAAGAGTGTGATGCCAACCCCTCAGAGGACCTCAGATGATGCCAACCCTGAAACAACTTACAGAACTACCACATTTTGCTATATGTTTGATTGCATCATATAATAATTGTTGTTAATAGTGTTCATCGTCTGTTTGATTACGTCTTGAATTGATTTTTCCGTACATTTCTGCCAGATGTACATTAACTGACAGTCACCACTGATAAGCTACCACTAAATATTGTAGTAACTTAATTTGCTGTAAAGTTGCTTTGCAACGATTTGTATCGTGAAAAGCGCTATACAAATAAACTTGAATTGAATTAAATATTTAAAGACCAAGGAGGTGAGTGTTCATGATCAAACCTTCAAACATTTGATATCTCTAAAAAGACCTGAATGTGCTCTGTACAGGACATCCAGTCTAAAAACTGGCCTTTTTTTTCTTTAAAATGTAACTATATACGACACTTGCCCCCAACCTGACAATTAGACTACTAAAATATATGAGAACACAATGACTATATGAACGTGCTACACATGTTGCGCCACTAGATGTCGCTGTTGTGTGACTCATATAGTTTGTGAGCGTTCATGGCGTCTCACCAGTCTGCAGTGCCAGTGCGACGATAATAGATTTTATTGTGGTTAAATTCCAGTAAAACAACCATTTAACAGCCACGTTTATGAGTAAAATTAGTTAGGTGACCAATTTCTTAAAACCGTTTTTATTGACTTATGTAGAGAAAGTCCAGCAGCGACCGCAAAAAGGAGCAAATTGAGTCGGTAAGATGTACAAACACATAAACCATTCATTTGCACTTTATGAGAGAAAAGTCATTTACAAAACCACTCGCACACAAATGCACCGCATGTTACACACAAGAGAGACCGATGGAGTAAGACGACACTTAAAAAGGAGCACGTACGGATTTATAAAAATCTTTTCTTCAAGGACGTCAGTTTTCAGGTTTATGAGAGATTATTATTTCACATTAAACGTTAGATGGCACACGTACGTCTGCAAGATGTCTGTTAAAGATCACTTCATCTGGAAAGCATCTGTACTACCAGTCGAAAGTTTTTGAACAGTAAGATTTTTAATGTTTTTTTTTCTAAAGAAGTCTCTTCTGCTCACCAAGCCTGCATTTATTTGATCCAAAGTATAGCAAAAGCAGTAATATTGTGAAATATTTTTACTATTTAAAATAACTGCTTTCTATTTGAATATATTTTAAAATGTAAATTATATTGTAATTTATGTAATGTAATTTTCAGCATCATTACTCCAGTCTTCAGTGTCACATGATCCTTCAGAAATCATGCTGATATGCTGATTTGCTGCTCGAGAAACATTTCTGATTATTATGTTGAAAACAGCGTAGTAGTATTTTTTCAGGTTTCTTAGTTAGCATTCATCTGAAATAGAAATCTTAACATAAATGTCTTTATCATGACTTTTGATCAATTTAAAGCATCCTTGCTGAATAAAAGTATTAATTTCTTTTCTTTTAACCCCCCCCCATAAAAAAAAAATTAATTATACCGACTCCAAGCTTTTGAATGGTATAATGTGTAATGTTACAAAAGCTTTTTTTTCATTTAAAAACTTTTGACTGGTAGTGTACTGTACATCACGGAGACGTCTATTTGACGTCTGCATTTATATCTGCAAGACGTATTTTTTAGAGTGTTTGCTCATTTGCAATACGTTTATAAGGCCTTTCCTATCAGATGTCAAATAGACGTTTAGAAAATGTCTTTAAGATCTTAGAATGTATGTAAAACTGACATCTTAAAGGCGTCTATCAGATGTTTGTTCACAGCAGATGCTTTCCAGATGAAGCGATCTTCAACAGACATCTTGCAGACGTACCTGTGCTATCTGTGAGGGGAGAGAAAATAAGATGCGCTGTAGAGGCCTCAAAAAAGAAACTCTCTTTAATCAAAAGCCTGAACAGGCGGCTGCTCGAGGTTCTTCTGTGACTTCACTGTCTCATATTCTGTCCTCCAGCGGAGACGGAGAGTGTAAAGGGAAAAGACAGACTTTTATTAGTTTGTCATCTCACACCAAAACTGTATCGATCAGAAACAAAGGATCAGAGCTGTTTCGAAGTCTTTCGAAGTGTGTTTGCATGTCAACTCGCTTGTATTGCAGGTCACTACAGAATGCTACAGGTAGAGCGTTGTGTTTTCGAGCGTGTGAATGTGTTTTCAGCAGTGTAATGTTGATGTTCCCCATTGCATCCTGGTCTGATGATGTAAGGGAGACATGGTGGTTTCCTCTTCATCGCTGTCTGATTCTGTAGTAGAGATATCGCAGTCATCTTCCTCTTCCTCCTCAGTTACTTCTTCTGCTGACTGAAGCTCCTGAAAGCTCTGGAATGAACCAAATTAATCTGTTGTGACAAACAGAAATATTCTAATTCTTTCCATTTGTCTGGTTACTCTCCTTCAGAGTCATTTAAATGAAATATTGAAAAATGAAAAAAAGAATAAAGCAACTGTATGTAGTTTTTGTGCATTTTTTTGTGACTTTAGAGCCCCCTGGAGTTAAGTGAGTGAAATTCACTGTCGTAAATATAGAAGGGATACAGCTACGGCCGGAAGTGACGCAAAATCTCGCCATTAAATAAGAATAAATTAAATTTGCTACCTATCACATTCTGTTTTATTAACGTCTACCCCAACCTAACCCTAAACCTACCCCTTCAAACAATGGCATAAAGCTAATCAAAACATCATTCAATGTAAATTGTGATCATCGTAATTAATAATCGTAATTACAATTTCAAGGGAATTATCTGCAATTATAATTTTGGACATAATCGTGCAGCCCTAACTCTTACTTTCTTCCGGGGAACACAAAAGAAGATATTTATAGCTGAAAGTTCAAGCTGCTCTTTTCCGAACAAAGAACATGAATGGTGAATATGGCTGTCAAGCTGTAATTTTAGTAAATAAAGTAATATCAGCCTGTTCAGCACAAAAAAGCTGTCATACAACTTCAGAAGACTTGGAATAAAGTAACAAATTAGACAAATACTCTTATTATGCTTTTATGGTGTTTTTGCCAGTTTCGGGAGCTCGACAGCTTTCATTGGAAGGAAAAGAGCAATGTGAACATGCTTCAAAATTTGACTATTGAACACTTAAACATCTTGTTCAGCTGTAATACTCAATATTAATTTGGTTGATTATCTAAACATTACAATTCTGCTTTGTCGCAGTGTTTTCTTAATTTTTTACAGGATTTTGTGCTGAGGAGGAGACATCATTTATAGTTATATACAAGAAAATTCACTGCAATTGTGAAGATTCAGGAAGAAAGTAAGTCATACAGAGTTTTTGAAGCGATGTGAATGTGGAAATTTACAGAAATTAATTTCGTCTCATTCCTCCTTTTCTTTAAAAGGCACAAATCAAAGCTACAATGAGGCACTTAATGGGGCCAATTTTAGTGGCAGAAATGTGAAGCTTTTCATTTTAGAAAACACACATTTTAAATTCTGTTAAAACATGTATCTGAGGTGTAAAGCTGTTTAAAATAAAAACATTTCAAGTTATTTTAGGGTTTATGGAGTTCCGTGTCACTCAAAACTAAAAATTCCGTCATCATTTACTCACTCTAATGTCATTTCATGTATGACTTGCGGCCCGAATCAGTTTTCTAAAGTGTTTTTGAAAAATCACATACCCTGCCTTTAACTACCTATAAAACCAGAGAGGGAAAGGATAGTCTGGGTAAAATGTTATTGAAACACTAACCTTCAAATCTGATTGGTTTATAAAGATGTTGGACCAAAAGAGATATTGATTGAGGAACATGACATGTCCAACTTCATGGCACAAAACTAGGCCAATGATCTCTCACACAACTGTAGTATTTCTTTTTTTCTTTTTTTTAGAAACGACTGTGTTTAAATCAGTGGTTCTCTGTTAAAACATGTATCTGAGGTGTAAAGCTGTTTAAAATAAAAACATTTCAAGTTATTTTAGGGTTTATGGAGTTCCGTGTCACTCAAAACTAAAAATTCCGTCATCATTTACTCACTCTAATGTCATTTCATGTATGACTTGCACTTTTGTTTTTCAGAATGTCGTCTTTTGTGTTTCAGAGAAAGAAGGCATGCAGGTTTGGAACGATATGAGGGTGAGTAATGATGACAGAATTTTAATTTTTGGGTGAACTATCCATTTAACACTTAAATGATTTACATTTAGTGGCCATACTATTGAATCTCTGAGTATTTTAACTTTGCCCAATACCCAATTCTTAACGTTTAAAGGCAGAGTAAGCGATTTCTGGTAGCCAATGTGGTTTATAAAGATGTTGGACCAAAAGAGATATTGATTGAGGAACATGACATGTCCAACTTCATGGCACAAAACTAGGCCAATGATCTCTCACACAACTGTAGTATTTCTTTTTTTCTTTTTTTTAGAAACGACTGTGTTTAAATCAGTGGTGCAGCTCTAGCTGATTGTGTGACTGCTGTTCTGTCCTACCAGCTATAAAGAAAAGTTTTCGTTTTCACGGAGACTCGTGCATGCTGTGGCAGTTTGACAGGCGTCATCATTTCGGCAGCTTCTTTATGTTATGGTGTCTTGTGTTGCTTGAGCATGTAGACGGTTTGTCGTACCTCCAGAGGGTTGACGGTGATGGAGAGAGAGGATCCGTCACAGTCCGCTTGTTTCTCTGGCAGCGTGTGCGTGTGAATGTGCTCTTGGTTTTGTGGTTGGTTGAAGAGGTAAACACTCAGCAGCACCACCAGCAGGGCGGCGATACACAGCACAATGACTGCAGTAGCAACGGCAAGGACAACTACAGAAAGACAATAAACGCGTCTAAATCTTACACCCAACCTATAGACTTTAGAGTAGATGTCATAATTTGACTTGAAGCTGTGAGGGATGACAGTCACATCTGTTTAGTATGTTGTAATAAATAATTGCCTAGTTTTACAGAGTTTTTTGTCAGTTGGTTTCTTAATGATTGCAATGATTCTTTTGGTACTTTTAAGGAAGCCTCACTGAATCAAACTGTATTGAATGTGAATCTTAAGTAACATAGTTACAGTTTTTGGTTCATTTGAGTTTATGAAAGTAATAACTAGCGGTTAAGTCAAAGTCAATAACCCTTCCAACTGATTCAGTAAATGATTCATAACCTGATTTAAGTCTTTTTTTTTTTTAAAGAATAATTTGTTCAAAAATCAGACTACACTGGCATTGGTTATAAACTGGAACCAGTTCTGTGTTTCCCAACCCTACATGGTACGATATATTGAAAATACTGTTTGAACGACATTTTGTTAACATTAGTTAATGCATTAAGTATCATGAGCTAACAATGAACAACATACTTTTATTAACAGCATTTAATGTATAGATTTATTATTGTTAATTGTTATTTCTTGTTCCTTCATAAAACATTAACAGTACTTTATAAACTTCAGTTCAAAAATTTGGGGTCAGTATGATTTTTATTTTATTTTAAGAAATTAATAACTTTATTCTGAAAAGATGCATTAAAATAATCAAAAATGACAGCAAACCATTTACAATGTTACAAAAGATTTATATTTTAAAGAAATGCTGTTCTTTTGAACTTTCTATTCATCAAAGAATCCTGAAAAAAAAATGTATCACAGTTTCCACAAAAAATATGAAGCAGAAAAAAACTGTTTCCAACATCGATAATAATGATAAATGTTTCTTAAGCAACAAATCAGTATATTAGAATGATTTCTGAAGGATCATATGACACTGAAGACTGGAGTAATGATGCAAAAAATTCAGCTTTGATCACAAGAATAAATTACATTTTAAAATATATTGGTACTTTAAATTGTAATAATATTTCACAATATTACACAATATTTTTACTGTGTTTTTGATCAAATAAATGGAGCCTGAAGTGACTTCTTTCAAAAATATTACCAACCCCAAACTTTTGAGTGGTAGTGTATAACTTAAGAAATGTATAAAATAATATTAACTTTAAGATTAATAAATCAAAATATGTTTGGTATCACCTCAGCTAATGTTTGTCTTATCAAAATGAACAATCACGGACACACTTAATTCATTCCGACACAATCATTATGACTTTCACTCACCTAAGCTGTAGCTGTTAGATTCTGTGACTGTAGGATGAATAATTTGCATGTATTTGGGCGGAGCCATCGCATGATTGACATGTTCAATAGCTTCCTCACTGTGAAGGATGTTGACCTTGGAGAAAGAGTGATAGAGAGCATCTTTAGGCCATAGATCAGAGCCGTGGCTCAGTTAGTGCATTTCTTTGTTTGGTTCACACCTGTAACATATACTGATCGCTGGTGTAACGTCCGTTGAGCTCAGAGCAGGTGAGTCTGAAGGTACGGATGGAGTCGACAGCCTGACGGCTCTGATAACGCACCTGTCTGATCACCTCTGTGTAGTGACAAACAGAGTCCACACCTAAAACAGAAGAGGAAAGATGTGAGACAGTTGTATTGGGAGTAACAAAAGTAAATTGTAGAGTTAGTGTTTTTACCGTATATGGACATTCCGGTGCTAGAGTTGGCGTATTGCAGGTGTTTGCCCAATAAAGCGCTGTGGTGCAGTTCCAGACTCTCTAGCCCCGCCCTTAACTCCTCCCCCAACACCATAATGTCACAGTAGTCCAGATTATGTGCGATTTCCTTCAATGCACCTGACCTGTGATCTGCACACATACAAAGATGAAACAAATTATGAATAATAATAAAAATAACCTTCCTTTCTTTGTCTGCTACAATTTCCATACTTTTCAGTAATATACGATATAGTCCATGAGCCAGCTGGACTACTTTTATGTGGTTGTTTTTTGTTTTTTTTTCAAATTTGTATTTTTGGGTGAATTGTCTCCCTTTTTTCTTTTTTTAAAAAAAATTTTATTTGGCTTTTTTTCAAACATAACAGTAACAACATCAAACATCAACGCAAAAGAAAAACATTACATAAACTCCAAATAAATAAAAGGAGAATTAAAAGAAAAAAAGGAAAAGGAAAAAAAATGGGATACAGTGTAAAACAGTTGGAGGAAAAAGTAATTCTGCCAGATCAAATCATTTGGCACTGTTTTTATATAATTCAAAAAGGTTTCCCAAATTTTATAAAATAATTCACCTCTGCCCTTGAGTAGGTGTGTGATCTTCTCTAAAGGTATACAGCTGCAAACCTCTGACAACCTCAATCCAATTGGTACATCAGTGTCTGCTTTCCATTTCAAGGAAATAATTTTTTTTTAGCTATTATCAACAATATTACAGTAAGCTAAGTAGCCTGACTGTCTAAGGTTAGAATTGTTTGAAAAAAAGACTCTTCTGCTCACCAAGTCTTCATTGATTTGATAAAAAAATGCAGTAAACAAAGTATATTGTAAAATATATTATTACAATTTCAAATAACTTTTTTTTATTTAAACATATTTTGAAATGTCATTTATTCCTGTGATGCGCAGCTGAATTTTCAGCATCATTACTCCAGTCTTCAGTGTCATATGATCCTTCAGAAATCATTCTAATATGCTGATTTGCTGCTCAAGAAACATTTCTGATTATTATCAATGTTGAAAACAGTTGTTCTGCTATTTTGCTTTTTTGGAAACCATGATACATTTTTGTTTTCAGGATTCTTTGATGAATAAAAAGTTCAAAAGAACAGCATTTATTTCAAAGGGAAATGTTTTGTAACATTCGTAACATTATAAATGTCTTTACTTTCACTTTTGATCAATTTAATGCGCGGGGCATAGAGGAGAAACAATAATGTACAGTATGTGGAAAATAATGTGTTTTTTTAACCTTAAACCGCATAAACACATTTCACCAAATACACAAAATAATGTTCTTTTTAGCAACATCATATGACCCCTTTAACATGATTTGTCCCATTTAAAGTAAGCATATAAGCCCTCAGGATAAAGGAGGGAGAGGCGTTTCAGATTCTGTGTAGTGTTGTGTTGTGTTGTGAGGGTGGAGGGTTTAGTGAGCATCTGTCTTTTATGATTTATTAACATGTTTTTTTGCATTTACTGTTGTTTGCCACCAAAACAGCATTACACCTGTGGTTTGTCAGTGAATAATGTGCTCTGTGCAGCGTTTGGGGACTTTCTTTGTGGGTTGTTTTCATCAGGAGTGTTTTTGTTGCAGAAATACTTCAGCCAAAAAGGACAAATCTGTCATCATTTACTCTCCCTCATGTCTTTGGCTTTCTCTCTTTTGTTCAACTAACAAGGAAAAGTTGAGGAGGATGCTTTCTACACTTTGGCATAGAATGGATCCTGTCAAGCTCCAAAAATGATGATAAAACACATTCTCATTCCTGTATATTCAATATGGTGGGTCAAGACAGGTTTGAGCACTACAATATGTAAATTCAATTTTAAGTTTATAATGATATGAAGGTGAGTAAATAATGACAGATTTTTCATTTGAACAAATTATTCTGTTAAGAGAAGTAAGGTGATTCTAGAACTAATTCTCTGTACCTGTGTTTGTCTGTTCGGCGCTTTTTGTAACTGTGCTGATGATATGCAGATCTCTGAACAGGGATAGGCCGAGGGCAAGGCCAGAGGCGGGGACTGTCAGGTGGTCCGCCCCAGTGATTATGATGCGTGGTTCACTAGGCTGCATTACCATGACAACTGCCTCAATATCAGGGACAGAAATACACACATCCTCCCCGAAACACCTGCAGAGATCACAAACACAACAACATATTCTTTCACTTTTGAGTGTTATTTTAGATACAGACACACACACAGGACCCAAAAGTAATGTACCGATTGCCATATTGCCAGTGATTTTATTAGGAACTGCAACATATGCATGAGTTAAATCACTAAAGTTAATGAGTTAAATCACTAAAGTCTGACACATGCATCTTTTATCATGTTATATATATATATATATATATATATATATATATATTACAATATGTAATATTTTCCAAGAAATGCAAGAAATATTTAGAGCTGATAAACTTTCTCAATTTACTTGAAATTGGCAAATGAGGCATAAAGTAAATTTTGGCTATATAATGCAAAATACTTCTCCATCACATGTAAGAAATATTTAACAGGGTTATTTTAGTATCATTGAGATACTAATATAGTTTTTATTAATATTTAGATTTTTTAATTCTGTTTTTAATTTTTATTCAATTTTTTTATATTTTCTGTTTTAATTTAAATTTTAAAGTTTTAATTGTAAAATTTTTGTTGTGTGTTTTTGTCAGTTTTATTTATTTATTTTTAAATATGTCTATAGTTTTCATTATTTTTTAGGTTTAGTTATTTTAGTACATCAAGATAAACTAAATGAAAAATGTTGCCTTAATTTGCAACATGTGTAACATTTATTTCAGTTAGAGTTTTTTTATTTCAAGTAGCAAATATCATTTAATGGTTTTTAGTTTTAGTTGACTATAATATCTAACCTGATATTTAGAGCTTTTCTCAGTTCACTTGTTATTGGCAGATGGGGCATAAAGTTAGTTTTGGGTCCTGCAAGCACTCCCTCAGAGGTGAAGACATCTCCACTTGGATATAAATAATAAGAAGCTTTCGACAGTGATGTGTAGAGTGTAAACAAATCACTTGGAGCTGTTCCCAACTCATTACAGAGACTGCAGCGCTGATAACTTCACACAAAGAGAAAACCTACGCCTGGAGTGAATTAATAACACTTCAGCTTTCTTGCATCTCGCAGTAATTGGACTTAATAAGCTTAAAAGCAAAACACAAACATTGTTTACTAGAATTAATTTACAACTCTAGTGATTTCAAGCAACTCTGAACGACAGGAAGTAGGAAGTCCATTATCCACAAATGAACACAGATCCGCCTTCTCTAATTAAAGATGTTGTTCTTAATCCTGACGCAAACAAACCCTCACATTCAACAACAGACAGGAAATTTAGACTGAAGGTTTAGATACGCCGAGGCTTGAAGAGATGAATCCATATTTCATTGTGGAAACAGCTGTTTGCTACAAGATACAGTTGGTTTAAACTAAAATATGATTTTACTTATTCTTTTACAATCTGTGACGATTGACTGATGATGACCAAACGATGCATGACATCTTTAGCCCTATATTTGGATGTTAATTGTTTCTCAGGGCGATGTGTGTTGAACATATGCATGGATTTTCTATGATAATATTCATGCATTCGAATAGCAGTCGGTGAATGAAGGATGAGGCATTCTGCCATTCACTTAACCTGGATGTTTGCCTCACATCTGTTTAAACACATGAACATATTCCAACATGGCACTGAAGGAGCCAAGTGTAAACTTTATTGTTCATTATTGAATATTTCATTTTGAATGATGATTTCCTCTTAGTTTTACATTTATATGCCTTTTTTTGCTATAATTTATTGTTCACCTAAAGTTAAAATCTAATAAATCTTTCACAACAATATTAATTTAATACTACTGTTAAATGTAATCTTTAGCAAGTCTCAAAATAAAAAAAGTATTGTAATATATTGTGTTGTATTATAAAAATTAATATTGTTTTTGTAATATTGTAGTGTTGTGCTGCATGTAGGGCTGGGCGATATGCAAATTTGTAAAATTTATTTATTTATTTTATTATTATTATTTACATTTTTGGCTTCCAACCGTTATTCATAAAATAATTGAGATAAAATGATTATTGTGCTAAATTAGTTTTTGCAGTGACTGCAAAATTTTTTTACTGGAATAATTACTACTACTATCAGTAATTCAGTACTTAAAAATATTAGATAAAAATAAATAATAATACCAAAATAAATTAGATCAAACATTTTGTAGAGCACTGTGGATGTGCAATACAACATAGTTGATCTTATTTATTTTGATCTAATTTATTTTCATTTATTATCTTTAAATTAATTAAATAAATGTGTACATATATTTGTTTTTGTTTAATTGGAAACCCACTGTTAAAAAATAAAAATAAAAAAATTGAAAAGTTCAATAAATGAATGATGTTAGTAAATAAATAATCAGGATCTCAATATTGACCAAAATAATGTGAATTATGATTTTATTTCAGCCGTTACACCCTAAATTCACTTGTAGCATTTAAAACAAGTTTTAGTGTATTTTATTTTTTATTTCTTTAAACAAAGTAGTATTGCATTTTATCTGTTCATAACAAAAACAATTCTGCCCCATAGGTCTACACTCTCGCTTTTCCATGTTTACAGTACTTTTTATGCCAAGTTAATATTGTGTTTCCTTTAATTCTGAGTTTTTGCACAGTGTTTGTCTCCTTGAGAAGCAATCTGTTACTTTGCAGAAGTGTAAATTAATTGTGTAAATTACTTTTAGAAAAAAGTTACTAATTATGCAAAACACAACACGTTTATCTTAATATAAGTCTGTGATCAGCAAGTTTTAAGAATGAGAGAAGCTAGAGTTCAATTATATGTCTTACAGTAATATAATACTTAATTGCTCTATTATGTGTGTTTCAGTGTTGTGTGTGTCTCTGTTGCTCTTTGCTGAAGGAACTCCGCTCACTGGCTGTGCTTAAGCCTCAGAGGGGCGGGTCATAATCCTCTAGGTGCTTATGCATATTCATGATCTTCTTTGAAGAATCATGGGGTGCCAGTGGGTACAATTGTGCTCCAAAAAACAAATCTCTCTGTCATTCTCTTTGCATTTCCCTGTCTGTACATAAAAATTAAACCTCCCTAAGCATTGAATATGAATTAGACAAGAACAGAATAAGTGAAAAGGTTACAATAAGGGTTAGTACTGCTTATAGTATACAATTAGGGATTTGAAATAGTCCGTAAGCAACCGGCAAGCAGCTAGCTATCAGAAAATGTACAAATCTAGTTACAAATACACTTAATAATAAAGGTTCTTATTGGGATGGATGGTTCCGTGAAGAACCTTTAACATCAATGGAACTGTTCCAGTGTTCTTTATAGTGGAAAAAGGTTGCCAGATTGAGGACACACAATCTGCGTTTTAATATTACTCTGCTCAAAGAGCTCCGAAACAAAAACAGACATTCTGACACAAAACGCACATTTCAAAGTAGAATAACTGTAGCATTGTTTTTCGGTGGAAACAAGTATGTAGACTTAACATGTTTCCTAAATATCTGCAAACATATTATGGTATTTTTATGTTTAGTACAGTCAAAAAATACATACAGCACCTTTAAATATAAGAAAGGACAAGTAACACATTGAATTAAATGTCACATTTTAAATTAGAAAGTATTTTCATTTAAAACATACTCCAATAATCTTTGTGTTATTTACAATAAAAAAAAAAGTTTACACGCAGTAGGATACGGTTTTAAAAACTTTTCCAGCCCTGGGTCGAAGCACAGATTAAAATTAAGCTCTCGCATGACTCTGGGATGCAAATCAAAACTGTGCAACCAGATATAAATGGTTTGATCATTTATATTGCCGTATTCCAGAGCTAAAATTCTAGTATTGTAGTTCAGAGATGAGATCTCGTGAATATTTATAATCTTACTGCACTGCCGTTGAGATCCGGAGGTGACGCGCTCCCTTGATGGGAAACTGCCGAGAGTTGATGTAAGAAACTTTCCTCAGTGCGGCCTTCATCTGCTCCAGATCCTCTCCCTCCATCACCACCAGAGACTGAGCGGGATTCAGATGAAACTGAGACAGAAAACCGTGAGATATTATACTATCAAGGTGTCTGTGAGAGTGAGTGTTTGAGGCAGAGATGTGCAAAATTCAGAAATGAAGAAATGGATGTGAATTTGAATTGAATGATAGGACACAGGAATTGTAACAGTTACATTACATAAACAAATTAGGTTAATACATATTTATTCAATTTTGAATTTGATTTTTACACAAACAATTTTCACTCAGAAATTGATAGAAAGTTTCAGAATTACAAAAAATGTGCAAGTAACACATTTAATTACACTGTAAAAAAATTCCGTAAAATTTACGGTAAAAAAACGGCAGCTGTGGTTGCCGGAATTTTACCGTAAAAAATATGGTAGCAACGTTTTAGGTTTTACGGTTTAACTTAAATTTACAGTTAAATACCGTAATTTCATTAACTGATATAATGTTAATATACCAACCTATTGAAGTACTGAAATCTGTTTAGCTTTGTAATACACTAGTAACCACCAAATGCAGGTGGTGATGAGAAAGTCACATGATGAACCAAAGCCCATCACAAGCAGCTTTTAAATAATAACATATATAGAAGGCGCACAGTGTCATTCACACAAACACTAAACACAATCATGGTAACACATGAAACTGAAATAATGCAATAAACATTCATTTAACAACATTAGGTGTAACACACAACCCTAATATACAAAACTGAAGAAGAAACAGTTATTTCAACAAAAAAACCATCAAATTTGAAATGTAACGCAGGGAATTCTGGGAATGTCAATTTACGGTTATTCACTGTAAATTATACAGTCTTTTTCACTTCCAAAAACGGTATACTACCGTAAAATTTATGCCCAATACATGTAATGTCCAGTACAGTTTTTCACC
>NW_015630071.1:82600-83710 GCF_001515625.1 Sinocyclocheilus rhinocerous | reverse complement strand
CCAATAATCTTTGTTATATTTGCAACTTTTAAAAATCAATTTTTACAGTGTAATTTTTACTGTGAAAGACTAAACGTATTATTCTTTAATCATTTATTATTAGATGTATGTACCTTATTATTTATGTAATTTATTGTTAAATATATTAAATTTAAATTGGGTTGTTCTGTAAATATGTTTGTATTTTTACTGTATTTTTACAGAACTCTTCTGCAACCACAGCTGCCAGTTTTTTTCTGTAAAATGACAGGATTTGTTTTTTACAGTGTCGTTTTGCTTTAAAATATTTCATTAATGTTGTTGTGAACATGCTCACACACTAATGTCCGATGTGTAAGTAAATCCATCTTTAGAGTCTGTTCTTGTCTATGAATCGGTCATGTGAATTAGTAAATTGGTCTTTTTTTAAAATTATTTTATCAGTATCCAGGAAAAGTCTGGAAATGCATTGTTCAGAACACTGTGGCATTTCAGAAATTAATTATTAATATAATCTACTGTTTTGTGTTTGTTAACAAGTATGTTTTCAGGTGATTTATGCAGACAATTTGATAATAAACTACACTTACAGTCATATGAATTAAATTAAATTCAAATTCTGCATCCTGCATCACTGCAAAAACGGAACTGTTATTTATCAAAAAGCCATCATCAGGTCGCTTCTGAATGAAGCTCACTCCTGCTTTGAGCTTATGAGGGATCAGACCACCCGAGTGAAGGAACAGCTGTCTTCTGTCTCTCACTAACACTCTGACTCTCTGTCTGTAAAACCCGCTTTCATTTGATCCTCAAGTCTTCCCTAGAGCTTCTCGAATACAATAGAACAGAACAGAGGAAAGCAAAGCAGAAAATGGAAAATGTGCATACAGAAATATCTCTCCTCAATCTTGTCTCCTGGCTTTCCTTTGCCTCATACTCATTCATTTTCTACAAAATAGTGAGTTTCAACTCTTTTCTGTGGTTTTATTCATGGCAAACTCCTTTTCAGTATTAACCCAATGTTAATTCAGTTGAGCTTTTATTGGCATTTCACACTGGCTTCAAGCACAGCTCATTAATTCAGAAATATAATGTAGAGTCTGTTTTAAGTTAGACGTGTGTGTGTGTGTG
>NW_015630071.1:76302-81478 GCF_001515625.1 Sinocyclocheilus rhinocerous | reverse complement strand
GTGTGTAACCTTTATCCTCTGTCTGAGGCTCTCCAGTGAGCTGATGTCCAGCCCTTCTTTGCAGGCCTGTAGGCAGGAGATGGTCTTCTGGCTTGCAATCTTTCCAGATCGTATCGTCAGTCCAGACAAACTGCCTCGGAAATACTGCGTAAACTTTGCTTTAGCGACCTCACCACCTGCACACAAACACAAACATGTGATATGATTCCTAAAGAATCATATTCTAGGCTTCTGTACCATTTTATTTTTTCTTGCGAAGTACACTTGTAATGTTTCTTGCACTAAAACCAGTCAAAATGTAGTTTTTTTTATGACCATTGTTTACCCTCTGTTAATAGAATTAAATAGGCAGTTTTGGGTCAGTTTTCTTTTTTTCTTTTTTTAAAGAAATTAATACTTTTATTCAGCAAAGATGCATTAAATTGATCAAAAGTGACAGTACAAATGTAAAATGTTACCAAATATTTCTATTTCAAATTCATGCTGTTCTTTTGAACTTTCTTTTCATCAAAGAATCCTGAAAAAAATGTATTGCAGTTTCCGCAAAAAAAATGAAGCAACACAACTTCAACAGTGATAGTAATAAATTATTCTTGAGCAGCAAATCAGCATATTAGAATGATTTCTAAAGGATCATGTGACACTGAAGACTGGAGTAATGATGCTGAAAATTCAGCTCTGATCACAGGAATAAATTACATTTTAAAATATATTCACATAAAACAGCTATTTTAAATTGTATTGAAAAATAATATTTCAAAATATTTCTGTTTTTACTGTATTTTTGATCAACTAAATGCAGCCTTGGTGAGCAGAAGAGACTTTCAAAAACATAACAAATCTGAAAAAAAAAAACAATCCTGAACCAGTTTTGTATGTAAATGAGCTTATAGTTGTGATGTCAGTAGTGTGATGGTTTCAGATTGGACCATTTTTACTGCATAAATGGTCAAGGAAGACTGGGGAGGGAGTTTTTCAATGTTTAAGTAGACCTATTTTACATATTATATTGAACTGGTTAATTCTAATAGAGCAATACAAATCCTTTTCTAAATTATTTTCTCAAGGCATGTCTGAATTAAATATTTGGTTGTTTTAAAGAATAAAAATAGCATCCGATAAAGTGGTCGCAAAAAGTTAAGTAATTCATAAAGGTCTATATTTGAATTTAAAATATATATATACATTTGTAGAATGAAATAAGTGCTGTAATCATTAAATATTCACTTGGGTATCTTTAAAGCTTTCTAATTTTGTTCTTGATCATTAGACATGCCCTGGAAGCCTGAAAGATGTTACCTTTGGAGGCACCGTCAACCAAAAACACAGCCTGTTCAGTCATTGAGTGACTGGACAGCTGCCTTTAGTTTCAGACGCAGCCATGGTTACACATCACACTTTATTCATCACACACACACACACACACACACACACACAGGTTTGTTTATGTGAAAAGTGGGGACATCCCATAGGCGTAATGGTTTTTATACTGTACAGACCGTATATTCTATTGCCCTACACCAACCCTACCCCTAAACCTACCCCTCACAGGAAACTTTGTGCTATTTCAGATTTTCAATACACTCCATTCTGTGTGATTTATATGCGTTTTGAAAAGTGGGGACATGGGGTAATGTCCTGAAAAGTCACCTTCTCCTTGTAATACCTATGTCATACCCTTGTCATTATACAAATTTATGTCCTCATTTGTCACAAAAACGCGCACACACTCACACACACACACACACACACACAACATAAATTTCAGCTTCAGTTGAGCTAGATAGAGGTCTTTAGAAGCTGCATTGAAATGAAGCAATCACATGATTAAACTTAATGATGACCTACGTCAGAGATAATGAGCAATTACCTGCATCTATCTGCTCTGTATGAGACGTGTTTGTGTGTAATGAAGCCTCTCTGAGTGTGTTTGTGATCAGGTATCTGTGAGATGAGACTTTGAGCCTCGGGCGATGACATGATGTGTATCAGGCTGCTGTGTGTGTGTGTGTGTGTGTGTGTGTTTACATAGCTATAGATTGGGGACTAAACTGTCACAGCAACATTGGTTGAGAGAGTTCATCCTGGCCAGGATTCTCTAACAAACAGATCAATGTGTTGATAGAAAATAATGAAATGGAGATTTGCACAGACATTCAGCCTGAACCCATAGGCTTGTGTTTTTGTTTGTTTTTTTGGTCAAGAGTTTCATACAGATCGATAAAAAGTCTACCTTTGTGTTCCACTGATAAAATAACAGAATATAAATAAATACAGAATTGTCTTTTGGATTAACTATCTGTTAAATACACATAAATGTGTGGTAAAAGCAGTGTTATTTTAGAATTATCTATATAATATTATAGTATTTATTAATAATTTGAATTAGCTTTTATATTTTCTTAATTCTCTTAGAATATTTCTTAATATTTATTATCTATATATTTTATATCTTATCTTAATTTTAGTTTGATTTAGTATTTTTTATGTGTTTTTGTTACTTAATTTTGTTTATATTTCTATTTAATTTAAATTAATTTTACATTTTTATTTATATAGTTTTAGTAATTTTACTACTTCAACTTCAACTTATTTTCAGTTAGTTGCCAAAGTTTTGTAAGTTTATTTTTTTAATCTAATACATATACTTTATATTATTTTAAAAATGTTTTAATGAATGAAAATGATAACTGAAATCATAACAGCACTGGTTAACAGGGGCTCTTTGCAGCATTATTATAGTTAACTAAAACTAAAACCATAAAAAACATTTTCATTGCTTGAAATAAAATAAACTAAGTGAGAGAAAATAAAATATATATAAAAAACTTAATTAACTTGATGTACTATAAAAAACGGAAATAAAATTACTAAAAACTATATAGACATAAAAGACAAAAACTACTAAAAATTACAAAAACACAATTACTAAACCCTATGATTTAAATGATCATGAAAATGGAAAATATAAAAACATTCAAAATATTAATATAACAGAATCTTGATACACTGGCTCTGTGAAGAAAAACATTCATATTGACTGATTACAGTGTTAAAGATATTGTTTATCACATTGAATCAATAATCAGTTCATACAAAGTGGTGTAAACTGAATCGAACCCAATCGTGAGAAATCATTAAACTCTTCAGGCTCCACAAATCTTAAAAAGAGCAAATGTCCAGTCAGCTCTCATTATATTTTCTTCCCATGCACATGCACAAAATGATCTTTTTATTATCTCTCTCACTCTTTATTGCTTTCATTCCGAAACAAAGAAGCTCAGAGACACAAAGAGAGAGCATAGGCAGGTCAGGAGGCCAACTCATTTGTGTTTCTGAGCTGCGCTCTGATTTCTAAAGAGAGAAATACAGATGAAAAGAATGAAGAAAAGAAGTGAAACAGGGATTGCAAAAGAAAGAATGGATAGTGCAAAGACGACGTGTTTAGTGAAGAGATGTTTGTTCAGTATGGATTTGCATGCTGTGAAATTTTACATTTCTATTTTCAAGTCATCCAATTCCTCGCACCTTGCCAGCAGGCTCCTACAGTGAGCTGCACGTGGATCTGAGAGGAGTGGATGGGCCAGTCATCTGTCACCAGGTAAGGGTCATAGGTCACGCCGTCCACATATAGAGTCACCACTGGGAAATCAACGCTGATGACGTAATAATGCCACTCCTTATCACAGATCTGAGACACAGAGAGACATAATAAAAACAAAATATTCACAATATTTCTGCTTTCTGTTTACATTTTTGCTTGAGAGTGTTATTTTAGTATAATTTGTATACCGTTTTAGTTTTTATTATTATTAATTTTAGTTATTGTTATTAATTTGAGTTTTAGTAGTTTTGTTATGTGCTTTTGTCATTTTTATTAGTTTTTGTTCTTTTTTGTTAAATATATTTAGGTTTAATTTATGGTCACATGAAATGCAGGTAAACAAAATATTTCACATTTGGGGTTTCAAGTTTTATTTTGTTTTTATTTTAAAATAATCTACAATTTTTTTATGATTACTAAAAAAATACCCCATATTACTAATTTTACATTTTTATGATTTAATTATTTAATGTTTTATAACAACAATCCTGTATAAAACTAAACAAGTTAGGTAAAAAAAATGTAATCTAAAAGTAATGAAAGCTCTCTCCTCCACATCACGAGTAGACACGCCCCTTACTGCTGATTGGCTACAAGTTTGTTTTGCTATTCGGCCCGAATCAGTTTTCTAAAGTGTTTTTGAAAAATCACTTACTCTGCCTTTAAGTCCCCACCAGGATATTTAAACCAGTACACACACACACACACACACACATAGTTTTGTTTACAGATTCTCATTTTTAAGTTTTAGTGATTTTATATGCTTTTATGTAATCTTAGTACTTGACCTTAAACAAACTTTATTTGATTTCAGTTAAGTTGCAAAGGCAACATTTCTAATTTTCGTTTAAGTTGTGTGCGTTTTTAATCTAATATTTGTATTTTATTTCAGCTTTACTTCAGTTAAAGAAAATGATTTTTAATAGTTTTAGTTAACTACAACACAGCTTTGTTCAAATCACTAACCCTAACTATGATCAGTAGTACTTATAGAGATGCTTGCCTTGGCAAACAAATAGACAGGTCGGTTTAAATGTAAAGTCTCTGGAAGGCGTCTTTGCGTGTGTTTGAGGATGAAGGAAATCTCTTGTCTGTGTTTAGCCCGTTTGGACCGCTGCCAGTCAAAAGCACTCGGCAGCAGACGGTTTCTGCTCGCTCTGTCACACACAGTGTGTGTTTGTGTGTCTGGCAGGCGGTCTGGGTCAAAGAGTCTAGTGGAACTGATTGTTACACCCTCACACGAAACCATCAGGCATTTCTCATCTTCACTATATATATATATATATATATATATATATATATATATAATGTTTTGTGATATTCAACTCTCTCTCTTTATAAGTAAATATAATTATATTTGATTTCATAATAAACACACCCAAGTTCTCATTATTGTAATTTGTTTTAATGTTTTTGTAATTGTTATTACTATTGCTTGCCGTTTTCTTGCCTGGCAAATGATAAAATGGATGAAAAAATCCAGCCATATAGCAAACCACCAAAATGCCCTAGCAATTAATGAATTAATATAACTAATTTAAAAATGTAAGATAGATAGATAGATACTTTTTT
>NW_015630071.1:60811-76139 GCF_001515625.1 Sinocyclocheilus rhinocerous | reverse complement strand
ATATCAAATTATGACAAATACTACCATTATATATACACTTTGCTATTGAAATACACTTAATAATAATAAAATAATTCATAGTAAATAATTCTGGCTGTAATAAATAAATAATAAAAATAATGTAAAATGAATATTATATTTTTTGCATTGCAGTAATTATGAAATATGAAAATATCATACTGCAAAAATATTGATTGTACAAAAACAGGCTTCATTTTCTGTGAGATTCAGCCAGAGCGAGTATTATTTTTCGGTGTTTTTCTTTAATCGATTCCTTCTCTCTGTGCACACAGTTCATCTCTCTGTGCTCTTATTGTGAATAAACTGATTTATTTTTCTTTAAATTTCACTTTTATACTTATTCATCTCGTATTCCATTCAGTTTTTTCAGTCTCTCTTTTCTATCTCTGGTGTGTCTCTGGGCAGGCATTGATTTTTTGCAGAGATGTGTATGTGTGTGTGTGTGTGTGTGTGTGTGTGTGTGTTTGCGTGTGTGTGTGTGTTTGTGTGTGTGTGTGTGTGTGTGTGTGTGTGTGTGTGTGTGTGTGTGTGTGTGTGTGTGTGTGTGTGTGTGTGTTTGTTTGCGTGTGTGTGTGTGTGTGTGTGTGTGTGTGTGGGTTTGCGTGTGTGTGTTTGTGTGTGTGTGTGTGTTTGTGTGTGTGTGTGTGTATGTATGTGTGTGTGAATGTGAAAATGGCTGTGGGTAGCAGTTGTGGTTCATGCAATCCTGTAAATCCAGATTTAGTCATTTAATGACTGTTATATTACATCTAGCATACATTACTGTGGTTTTCGTACAGAAAACAGGTACGTTCTCAGAACTCGTCCATATTTTGGATGTCCTCACAATGTGTCCACGCAATCCCTGGAGAGCAGAGTGCCTGACTGTGATGTTTTCTCTGTGTGTGTTCAGTAAACGCACAGCGCTGAATCGATAGAGGTGGTAAAAGACTTACAGCCACACTAAGCCAATGTCCACTTAACGGCAAGACAATTTATCAAAGAGAGAGGGAGTGAGCGAGAGAGGTAGAGAGAAACCATTGTTTCAGTTGCTCAAATGCTGTAAGTACACTGGGCACTTTAACAGTTACTGCTGTGCTATTGTGTGTCTCACATCAGTGTGAATCGATTTGTCTTTTTCTGTCATTTTGCCCCTATTTCAGCAACTGTCCATTACCTGTTTGCCATCCTTCAAGAAGGTACAATTTCAAAGAGTTAAAAGTATTTCTGAGTAGTGGTCAGTTGATATATCGGCCGGTATTTGGCATTTTTTTTTAAATATTTTATTTTATTTTATTTTATTTTATTTTATTTCGCAACAAATGCATAAAGCACACGGAGGAAAAATTATATTAGTGAAGTGCAGTGAAACATATCGGCCGGTATTTGGCATTTTTTTTTAAATATCTGCATCGACCAATAAGTTTTGCTGTTTGGCCGATGTGATTTGATGGCGCTGAGAGCAGCATTCTCCCGCTTCATTGTTTGTCGTCACCATTTAACAGTTCTGTCTAATAATCAGATAGAACTGTTAAACAAAACTAAGCAGCAATTGCCGTAGGCCATCCACAAGAGCTCTGGCCTTTTCAGTTGATTGTGTACTTTGAAGACAATTGTCTACGTAGAATGATTGGGTGACTGATTCGGCTAGAGTGGGGTCAATTTCACCATTGTCATGGGCTACCCGTTGCAGCGCATATATAGCACAACAAGGACTGCACGTTGTACCAAAGGGCAGGACCTGCCACTCATAGATCTTTGGCTGCTCAGTCCTATGCATGTTTCTCCACAGGAAGCGCAGGATCGCCTTGTCATCTGGCAGTAGGCGAACTTGGTGAAACATACCTTGCACATCTGCACTCATGGCCACGGTGTGCTGCCTGAACCGAAGCAAAACTCCAAGCAAAGATGGACCAAGTATGGGACCAGGAATGAGGTGCTCATTTAATGACTGTCCCTGATACTGGAAAGAACAGTTAAACACAATCCTGTTTTTGCCATTGTGTCTCACCATATGGTGTGGAATGTACCAGGATTCAGCTGAATTCTCAGCTTCCTGAAGGGAGATTTCTGCCACGTAGCCAGCCTTCTCTAGTTTGTCCATCTCAGTGCAGTATGCTTAGTTACTGAGCCAACACTCAGCACTCGTCCAACAAAACTTCACATTTGCATTAATATTCATCTTTTAATATCCATTTTCATAATGGAAACACAACACCATCCACTTACTAATTAAATTAAACTCTCAGATTCTTAAAAAAATAACTAATTTAATTAGATCTCGTTCCTCTGCGGGTAGAGGAAAGAAAAAGCCTTTAGGAAAGATAAGAAAAGATCGCTCATGCTCTTTGAAGTGTCTGAGATGTGCAAAGACCAAAATGTTTCTCCCTCAGGCCAGTGGACCCTCAACCCCATATATTTTATGTAACGCATTTATGTATTCATGAAACTACATTATGAAATTCATTTTAAGGTGGGGTGAAGTTCTTCAAGAGCTCGTTCTCCACTGGGGAAAAGGCTCTTTGATGCTTAAAATCTCCGTAGAATCTTTAAACTATCTTTGCATCTTCTAATGCTGAGCATGTAGGTAGCAAATGTACAGTTATGATAATGAAGATTTCAAAGGAACAGACCCAAATGAAAAATGAATGCAACTGCACTGCTTCAGATCCATGCTATCCATATAGGTGGCACTAAAATGGCTCTTCAGTGGTTTGCGGTTTTGATGCTCTGATGTTTAAGTTGAGCTTTCGTCGGTTTGTTTGTTTTGGCCAGCAGAACTTTTGCTCTTTGCAGTCCTGTCGGAGGAGTTTGTGTTTTAAAGCCCCCCTGCCATTTTTCTGATAGGGTTGGCAGGGACGTTCATGCAGCACACTGTTAGTTTTGTGTTGTGCTGCATTTGTGTGTTTGTTCTCTCAGATAATGAAGTCTTCCCGCGGCTCTGTTCTCTGGCACAGCAGTGAGGAGAATCCACTGCTAAACAAACACTCTCTTAATGACCGCACTGTTTTCTCTCACTTTCTTTATTCTAAGGCTTTATCTTCACCCTAAAAAGTGGATATTTGCATAATTATATGCTTGATGGACTAACTCAAGTATTGCTGCATGTACGAGATGAAGGATTCGATTAACCTGCAGCAGACCTGTGAATCTAAACACCACGAATGACACAACAGCACATTACGTTTTATAAACGGTGTCATAAAGGGGAAATTAATTACTAATATTTGTTGGATGGTGGCTGTTGTTGTGCTTAAAGTAAAGAAAGTTTTGTGAAGAAGTTTCTTCTGTCATTAAAATGAGGGAGCAAGAACGAGGGAGAAAAACGAGCACTTAAAGACACTTTTGTCGTTTACTGCCTGGTTAAACTGGGTGGTACTGGGCAAGTGATTAGTGAATATCTATCTATCTATCTATCTATCTATCTATCTATCTATCGGTCTGTCTGTCTGTCTGTATGTCTCTGTCTGTCTGTCTCTATCTGTCTGTCTGTCTGTCTGTCTGTCTGTCTGTCTGTCTGTCTGTCTGTCTGTCTGTCTGTCTGTCTGTCTGTCTGTCTGTCTGTCTGTCTGTCTGTCTGTCTGTCTGTCTGTCTGTCTGTCTGTCTGTCTGTCTGTCTGTCTGTCTGTCTGTCTGTCTGTCTGTCTGTCTGTCTGTCTGTCTGTCTGTCTGTCCGTCCGTCCGTCCGTCCGTCCGTCCGTCCGTCCGTCCGTCCGTCCGTCCGTCCGTCCGTCCGTCCGTCCGTCCGTCCGTCCGTCCGTCCGTCCGTCCGTCCGTCCGTCCGTCCGTCCGTCCGTCCATCCATCCATCCATCCATCGTGCTATCGTGCTGTCTGTCCGTCTGTCAAATTTATATTAGCTAAAAATGCATACATGAGTGATTATGTTTTGTATTCATCTGAAGATCATCTGAAGTGAAATTCCTAGTGTGGAACGTCTCTCATACCTGCTCTAATTTCCAGTGGAATTCAGCCGGTCTGAAGGAGTCTGTCTGAGTGTAGTCCGTCCTCAGCAGGAAAACCAGCCTGCAGTTATGCACATACAGAGAGTAATGGTGTCGGTTCATCTCTGAGGGAGACAGAGAAAGTGATAGAGACAGAGAGACAAAGAGAGCACAGAGAGGTCAAGAGACAGACAGAGAATACAATTGCCTCTTGACATACAAGATAATATCGCTAAATTGAACCTGAGAGAATAAAAAACGGCGCCATTTGGTGTGCGTTTATCTATATAGAGATCCTGACAGGAGAGGATAGTCAACTGAACCGGGCTGGAAGTAGAGCTCCAATCGTCCAGTACAAATGAAATTCTGACCTTAACTGTTTCCTCTTCAACCCTGCTGAAAAGACCAACGTGAACCTCCATGTCCTGGCTGGTTTTTGCTGGTCAGTTCTGGTTTGGTGCTAGTATAGCTAGCAGATCAGCAAGGTTTTTCTGATGAAGTCTTATCATGGACTTCTTGGTGACTAAGCTAGTTATACCCATAAAACTTCCTGTGTGAAATACAAAACTTTACTTAAAGCCTTTATGTATAATGCATTATAAAGGTATTCATAATGTACGCTGTAATGCATTGTATCTGTTCATAAATAATTGTAACCAAAGTTGAAATGCATTATAATATTTGAAGGTTTGTTTGTCATGTGTATTAATGCATTATGCTTTTTAAAGTTCGTAAAGTATTATAATGTATTATAACTGTGATTACAATTATTCACAAGATCATAAAATGCATTATAAAGTAAATGAAAAGGCATAATTAATGCATTAAAACTACTTTTATAATGCATTGTATATAAAGGCTTTAATTAAAGTGTTACCAAGCTTTCTAGCAAGCCGTGCTATTATGGAAGTTATGGATTTATTTGGTGTTATTATGGTGTATTTAAATAATTCTGTCTCAGATATTTCTCCCCAAATTCCTCAAGACAATTAGAAATAGACACACATGAATCAATAGTTGAAAAAATAAATGTAAAGAGCTAAAGTTATGTGGATAGCAGCTTAGATCATTTGGTCTATGGAGAAATTAGTTCATATAATTTATATAATGAATTATGAAAATATTCTTTCTCGGCTCTCTGTCCTGGACTCGGCCCGTGCTTCATCCATGTGGTTATGGTGAACTGATGGGTTAGATTCTGCGGGACGACCCAGTCTGGGATCTTGGCAGCTTGATGGCCATCAAAGCGGTATGTGAGGTCACTGTCCCGGCCGCCATCCGCCACAAGAGTCGCCGTCCAATTAAAAACACCGCTGGGGGCCGGCAGAAGATCTGTGCTGCCTGATGAAGCTCCTGGTATGTTGCCGTGGCGACCGGTAAGTTAAAATGTTTAAAATGATAAAATGATCATTCGAAACACAGATCACAGTTGTGTTTCACCAGTCTCTTTCACATGACTCATGCTTCAAATGCACCTCTTAGGACAAGGGTGGAGGTTTTGTCTGACTAGTTTAGCCCTCAGGCACATTTCATAATTAAACCGACCCAAGAGAAATGAGGAAGCGCACAATGGAATAAATAGCTGTTAATCATACCGCAGAGCTTCTGTAAGGATCGTTCAGAGTAAGACTGTCTGTCACAGCCTCTCCCAGCACTGCTCGTCTCCAGCTCCACTGTGGTCCTGATCCACGACACCAATCCCACACACGTCTCCAGGTGCATCTTGGGAAATAACAGCTTACTACCCGTTCCTGGTTCATAGTCAATGAGCTTGCTCCAGCCTGGAAAGAAAGAAAGTTAGGAAATGTTTTGATAAGTAGCTTAAATATTATTGCATACTTTGTCTAAGGACCGACTTGGTAATGTTGCAAATGTTGGAATTAAGAGTTATTTTATGAATTTTTTAACAGGAAAGACCTGTTAAAAAGGCCAGGAAGGACCAGAGTTTATGTTGTTGAAGTTTTTATGGCTACAGTTCTGCTGAAGAGAAGATCTTGAGAAGATCATAAACACTTGCTTTAACAATTGACTAAAATAAAAAGTATGTACTTATTCACTTTCATTTTACTTAGTTAAACTGGTTTTATGTAATTCCATGCATGACATTTACTTACATTTGTAATTGTAATTTTAATAAAAATGTACTTGATATATAGTGAGTAGGTCCCTAAATATATATGAAATATAATAATAAATACTCAGCACCCCCTTAATGTAAATTTGTGGTATTTTTTGGAGCACAAATATGACAAGTAGCAAAAAATTTTTTTAATGTGACTAACTGAATAAGCCCATTTGTTTGTTTTTTAATGAAGAAGAATCGTATTTTCTTTTTGTTTTATTCAATTCTGATTTATAATATATTTGAGGTTTGTTACCCAGAGCTCTTAATGTGTCTGGCGAGATATTAAATTTTTCAGGCTACATTGTGGCTGTAATGCATTCTATAGCCAGTGGTTATTTAACGTGAAGTTGTGGGTGAAAAATTAAAACGGCGGACAGTATTAAATGGATCGTGTAAACATGCATTCACATACAGACCACACAAATATTAGCTCACACACACTTTGAGCTGCTGGGTTTGGAAATTTGGAGCTGAAATTATTATTTTATGCATGGAGGGAGCCTAAAGGTAACAACAAAATGTGTGTGTGTGTGTGTGTGTGTGTGTGTGGATGGTGCATGTCCACCCCTGCTGAATTATTCACCCTTGCTTATGAGACACAACGGGGAGCTGTTTACTTTTCTCTCTCCTTCATGATTTTATGTCAGATGTGAAAAAATGGCCTTTACTCAAGTTGTCATCATCCAGTGGGCTGGAAAAAAAATTGGCCTGAAGCTTTGACCAAATTCTTGTGTGTGAGTAAAGAGGAACATTTTTTGAGTCTCCAAACTCACCTGAGGGACAGTCACATCAGAGACACATCAAAGTGCATTCTGGGAGACGCAGTCTACTTTAGACCAAAAGTTTACTTGATTTTATCCATAGGGAATTGACTGGATGGTGAAAAAGCAAATGAAGGGGAGGAAAAAATATGGGCTTGTTGACGTTAGGAGACAAGGAAAGTTGTTTGAGGGGATTTTAATTAAAGTTTTAAACAAAAACTTTTTTGCGTTTGGAATAACATGCACTTACGACTTAAGACTGCTTTTGTGCTCCAGGGTCACAAATGTACATTTTGTCACCATTTAAAGCAGTATGATATTTTGAAGAATGCTGACTTTCATTTAATAGACAAAAAAACAAAACAATTAATATAATAATTAAAATAAAGATTAAATCAAATAAAATGTAAATATTATATGGAAAATTAAACATAAATGATATTGGATGATGGAATGCTACAGAAAATTACAGAAACTAAAACATAAAATAATAATAATAATAAATATGAATTAAAATAATATAAATTAAGGCTAAACAGAAAAAAATCACATAAAATTACTAAAACTTCAACTAAAATGAAAATGAAAACTGAAAATATAAAAATAAAAACTAATTAAAATAATAAATACTATAATAGTAAATAAATAATACTAAAATAACACTGATAATTATTTAAAAATCATATTCAAATAACTTTACAGCAGTCCAGCTGTACAGTCTCATTAAAAATGTACACAACTGTTATTGTTGCAGTACACTTTCAAAAGGTACTATTATGTACTTTAAAAGTACTAATATGTACCTTTAAGGTACTAAAATGTATCATTTAGTGGTAAATGAGCTACGAATATGGCAACCACCTTTTAGCTTTTGTACCTTAGGGTGCCGGCCCACTGACGGCGTGTACCTTTTTTCTGAGAGTGTACAAAAAACACTGAAGAATTTAGCAAATTAGCTTCCTCAAAATTGCACAAATTGGTAACTTGTAAATATGACTTTGTTCCCTGGTTGACCACTGAATCCTGACTATTTTCATGTGCAAAATGCATCCGAGATTAAAACATTTCCAGATCTTACCCTGCCATCCAGGCTTGCAGATGGGTTTGACATGGATGTGTACGACAGCGTCCTGCGCCGCTCTCTTCTGACCACAGTCGAATGCTGTCACATGGATTTTATAATGTGATTCCTTATCAAAGCTCAGGCTCTCTGTGTTCCTGATGTTACCTGCACATAAACACACACACATTTAAATACAGACGACAGCAAAGTGCTGTTTGCATGTGTGAATGTTTTTGTGTTTATTGTGCGTTTGTGTGTGTGTGTGTGTGTGTATGTGTGTGTGTGTGTGTGTGCATGTGCGTGTGTGCGTGCGTGTGTGTGTGTGTGTGTGCGTGTGCGTGTTTGTGTTTGCTGACCGTTGCGGTCTATAGCGAAGGCTGTGTCCTGAGAGGTGATCTGGTAGTTGCAGATCTGGCTGTATTGTGGAGAGCAGTCCTGGTCTGACGCCTGCACCTGCAGAATACTGTCATACACTTTGCCCTCCGTCACCGAGCCTTGATACTCCAACTGACCGAACACGGGAGAGTCACGACAGCTGATAAAAACAACCAAGTAATCCACACCACTCCAGTCCATCAATTAACATCTTGTGACAAACATCATTGATGTTTTTAACTTCAAACCATTGCTTCATGCTAAAATGCGAGTCCTCATATTATTGCCTTCTCCAGTGAAAAAGTAATCTTATCAGAATCAGGAGAGAAATATGCACAGATCAAACACTGTTTACAAGCCAAAACAGCTCTAAACAAATATGTTGGTGGATTTTGATGTGAGAGGACAACAGGGGATGGAGCAGAGGATCCATTGGTGAGCAACATTTCTCCAAATCTGTTCCGAAAACAAAACAAAAAACAAACAAACAAAAACATCTACATCATGGATGGCCTAAGGGTGAATAAAGTTTAAGCAACTATTTTTTAAGTATCAACTTAGATGTCTTAGATGTTTCTGTTAAATGTTTGAGTTAATTTTTACTGCTGATTTCAGACTTTAATACTTTTGGCAAATCTGAGCACAGTTTGAGATATTGTGTTAAATTCCTCCAAATCCAACTTTTGTCATTTTTATTGTTTATACACACAAATACACACACACACACACACACACACACACACATTTTTCAAGTTTCTTTGTTTTATATATTTTATATATTTATGTATTAGTTTTAGTTTTGGTAATTTGAGTACTTTGACTTATTTTAAGTTAGTTTCTAATGTTTGCTATTTATTTTATTTCTGCTTAATTTTGATTAACAAAACAATTTTTTATAGTTTTAGTTAACAAGAATAACACTGTTAAATATGTCTTTATATGCGTTTAATAACTGGGATTACATGGAGAACAATGGAGACATTTCTCCTAAGAAAAAGACTTCAGGACATGTGTCTCCTCTAGAGCAGAGCTCACTTATTTCTCTAAATGTCCTTCTCTACATATTTTTTATCAACCTATTAAAATAGCAACTATATGTCAGGTTGTGTTTATCAGGAAAGGAGCACAGTTGGCTGTATTTTATTTTGTGATTTTACTGGAACTTAGCATGATAGCGCGCCACAGTTTTGACTACTGAGTTAAAAGCGTATTTTTAGGGGGCCTGAAATGAAAAACAGCAACTAAAGCCAATTTAAATAGCATCTAGAATGCTGTATGCTGAATGATTTGCGGTCCAGATCTGAATTAATTAGTGATCTCTGCTTTAGAGGAGACACGTGTCCTGGAGTCTTTTTCCCAGGATAAAAAGCACCAAAAAGTCTCCATTCGTTCTCCATCACTGTCCAGGAGTAGCAGCGAACATATTAAAGAGATCTCGTTTTGTGATTTCTCTCTCCTGCAGGTCATTATAAAGTCTTAGAAAAGTCTTCGGGGAGAGAAAGATATTTTAAAAAAAGAGGTCTAAAAGAAAAAAAGCGCCTCCAGGTATCCTCACGGCCAGTCCTGACACACTTTTGCGAGCTGAAAATACCAAAATAACAAGCTTGCATCATTCATGTCAAAGACAGAGTGACAAGTGAGTAATGCTTTGCAAAGGGCAACAGCTTGTGTGACAAATGACGGGATTACAAACACCGCTGCTAATCTGTGCTATAATGTTAAAAACCAGAACATTCGCAAACACACGTGTATATGCATTAGGCATGAAATCTCTAGTAAAGCAGTGTGATTTTGCAGCTTTACTGCCCTTTAGAGTCCAATATCTCACTTTTATCCTTTATCCGTGTGTGTGTGTGTGTGTGTGTGTAGTATCGTAGATCCAAGCTGTCAAAGCCGGATACAGTAATCCTGTCTGGATTAAAGAGATACAGAGTAATGAGGAAAGTCTCTCTCTCTCCTCTCTTTTTTTTCATGATTTCATCACTAACCTCATTTCTATCTCACTCATTCACAAATGTATTTTTCATTTTGTTTCAAAGGACTTCAGTCTAGCTCACTGCATTAGCTCTGTTAAAGCATCTTTATATCTGCCGGTAAAGAGAAGCGTCTTTGGCTCAGTGTTTGTTTGCAGCTTTCAGTCTGCAGGTAAGCAGGTGCAGTGTTCATTATAGAGCTCTTAAAAGCTTTTAATGCCTGAAGGTCAGACACCTGCTGTTCATAGTCACTACTGAGATAGAAAACTTGATTTTTGAGTGACAGTTCAGTATCCTACAGTTCTAGTAAAAAAAAAAAAAAAAACTGTGAGGCATCCATCTTGAAATTCTGTATATACGCTAATGTAAGAATAAGACTCTTATGCTCACCATAGAGTAAAATGTTAAATATATTTACAATTTAAAGGAACTGTTTTCTATTTTAATATATTTAGCTGTTTAATAACTGATTTAAAACAATTCCCAACTGTATTTATAATTATACTTTAGATCACTTTTATGGAAAAGAGAACAATTAAACACAATTATAATTTGCATATTAGATGATTAGGATCGATATGATTGATTAACTTACTTGTCCTTTACTCAGCACTTTGTACAGTTGCACCTCAAATGCAGTGTCGTTCCCCCATTTTAAGTATTGTATATTTTTTTAAAGAAGCCTCTTATGCTCACCAAGGCTGCAATTATTTGACCAAAACACAGTAAAACAATAACATTGTGAAATAATTTTAAATGTTAAACATTTTTCTATTGTAATAGATTTTACAATGTGTAATTTATTCCTGTGATCAACGCTTAATTTTCAGCATCATTACTCCAGTCTTCAGTGTCACATGATCCTTCAGAAATCATTCTAATATACTGATTTGCTGCTCATTTATCATCAGTTATTATTGGTTCTCAGTTATTAATAATGGTTGTCTTTTTATCAATGTTAAAAACAGTTTTTGCTGCTTAACATTATCAGGGGGAAAAACTGCATTTATTTGCAATCGAAATCTTTTGTAACATTATAAATGTCTTTGCTGTCACTTTTGAGCAATTAAATGCGTCCTTACTGAATATTAATTAGCCTTTTTTAAACTGGATTTACCCCAAACTTCTGAATAGCAGTGTATCATGGTTTCCACAAAAATATTAAGCAATGTTTTCAACATTGATAATAATCAGAAATGTTTCTTGAGCAGCAAATCAGTATATTAGAATGATTTCTGAAGATCATGTGACACTGAAGACTGGAGTAATGAGGCTGAAAGGATCAAAGGAATAAATTACATTTTACAGTATATTGCAATAGAAAACAGTTGTTTTACATTGTAGTTACATTTCTTAACTTTTATAAAGAATATCTCTTTGGATTTGAGACTTTAGTCTTTGCAACTTTACAGATCTTCTTTATGCATCAAGAGCTTGTAACACTTCAAAGAGAAAGGAAAAATTGAAATCGCATCATATGACCCCTTTAAAAAGTTTCAACTACCCAGTAGCAGGTGCGTGACTTAAAGGACACAAAAAACAGAGTACTTCTAAAAGTAGGAAAATAAAAAACTGTGAATAACAGAGAGAGGTGAGTCAAGCACGGATGAATCATTTTAGAAATAGTTCACCGTGTTCCTTTCAGTTCAAAAACATCACAGACATGAATCAGACTGAGGTGGAGAACATGCATTTCTTTAAACACACACTGACTTGTGTGATCTCTTCTCTCCGTGTCCCTCCGGTCCTGTGCCACAGTCACGTGCTTGAATGATGAAGGTGAATTCTCTCTGACGCTCGCAGTCGATCGGTCCACGCGCCCGCAGACGGCCCTCTCCTGACGTGCGGTTCAGAACCACAGCCTCGAATGGAGCGCTGAGACCCGGCACGTGAAAGCCACAGATTTCACCTACAGAGTGAGAAGAAGACAGATTAAGACTTCCATTCTTTTCACCAACTTTCCTGTTTGTAATCTCAGGGTTACTGCTCTTTTTAATTGCACAAAAGCCTCGCAGTGAGAAGATCTAAAAGGGGGCAAATTCTTTATTTTCTAGCTCTTTATTGTTTTCCCATTTTTATATTGTCAATATAAATAGACATGAACAGCCAGCCAAAGTTTGGAATAATTAAGATTTTTTTATGTTTTTGAAAGGCAGAAATATTGTGAAATATTATTACAGTTTTCTGCTGTAATACGTTTTAAAATGTAATTTATTTCTGTGATGCAAAGCTGAATTTTTTGAATAGTCTTCAGTATCACATGATCCTTCAGAAATCATTCTAATATGCTGATTTGCTGCTCAAGAAACATTTCTGATTATTATCACTGTTGGAAACTGCTTCATATTTTTGTGGAAATCATGATACAATACTATTCAAAGGTTGATGGTATTTTTTATAAAGAAAGAAATTAATAGTTTTATTCGGCAAGGACAAATTGAATTTATCAAAACTGACAGTAAAAACATTTTATAATGTTACATAAAAATTCGATTTCAAATAAATTCAGTTTTAATGAACTTTCTATTCATCTAAGAATCTTGGAAAAATGCATTACAGTTTCTACAAAAATATGAAGCAGCAAAAAACTGTTTTCAACATTGATAATAATGAGAATATTATTAATAATTCAGACTCAATAATAATTAAGAAGCAAAACAGCCTATTAGAATGATTTCTGAAGGATCATGCAGACTGGAGTAATGATGCTGAAAATTCAGCTTTGCATCACATGAATAAATTACATTTTACAGTATATTACAATATAAAACAGTTATTTTAAATTGTAATAATATGTCACAATATTGCTGTTTTTACCATATTTTTGATCAAACAAATGCAGCCTTGGTGAGCATAAGAGACTTCTTTCAAAAACATTAAAAAATTAAAAGTTTTTTTTTTTTTTTTTTTTTTTTTTTTTTTTTTTTTTGTAGGTATATTTTTAAATGTCATTTATGTGTTTGTGTGAGTGTTATCAAAGTTCATAAAGCTTTATTGAATTTAAAGCCACCTATAATGAGGTTTCAGACAGGAACCATAACATCACATCTAATGATATAGTTCAACTGAGCTTTTGAGATAACCAAAAAAACATTAAATAACTACAATATGTATTATTTCATGAAAAAAATTAATTAATTTAATTTTGACACCATTACTTTTTTTGCCTGCTGCTGAATTGCATGCACATAATTGTAAGACATTGTCAGCAAATGACACTTTTATGCCTAAATGAACGCATGGCTACACAGACATTGAACACTGACACTGAAACCTCTGTATGTTATTGGGACACAGCCAGACTATAGTGTCTCATTTACTGCCATGTGTTTGATCAAAGTTTACAGGCCGCCGTAGGCTGGAGACTCCCAGCAGCTGTGATTTATACTCTCTGTTACTGTCCCTCTTAGAGACGGAGCGTCTTATAGGCCTTGAGGGAGTCGTATACGACTGCACTCGCAGTGACCCCTCAAACACACACACATTTTTGATCAAACAAATGCAGCCTTGGTGAGCATAAGAGACTTCTTTCAAAAACATTAAAAAATTATAATTATTCCAAACTTTTCGACAGCAGAATAATATCTATTTGAAATACACTTATAATGTTAGTAAAGTTGACATAGTCCCCAATTCTCATATGGAGGTGATCTTGGCTTGTAAGAAACTACCTAGCAACCACCTACAACGGCTTAGCAACCACAGAACACCATAGTAAATGGTCAGCAAGATGCTAACAGCCGCCCACAATGCTGATGAGTTTTGCATGAGCAAACATCCTCACTTTTGGTGAAATCTAGTTATTAATATGATTGTGTGTGTGTGTGTGTTGTGTAAAACAGCACTGCTGTCCAGCACTGATAAGAGTATTATCCATCTCTCCTCTCTTTGATCTTCAGAATAAACCCACATTCACCACATATACAAAACAACAGAGAGAGGAAGAGCCAAGAGATGGAGAAAAAGCAGCAATCTTGTTGAATAATATTTCACAGTCTTTCATTAGCTATGTTTCTGCATGTGTGAGTGCATAAGACTAAAAATGAATAATAGTGCATTCGGGCATTAAAAAAGCTAGCATTCAGAAATATGTGTGAGATTGTTTTGTTTGTTTGTTTTGTTTTCTCAGCATGGACACTGATATAGTAAGGGGGCGTTCACACAGCATGTGTTCTTGCATTTATTTTGCACTTTTTTTTAATTGTTGGTCTACATGTTTTTATAAATGTCATTTTTGTTTCATTCTCTTGAGCTTTTAATACATCCTATGCATCAGGAATAAATTGCTTCCTCTGTTGAAAATTGCTTTGGATAAAAGCGTCTGCTAAATGCATGAATGTAAATGTACACGCACACACACACACACACACACACACACACACACACACACTCCTGAATGCTGTCTTTTATCATTCAAGTGCCTAGCGAGCTTTGACATGCTTTCTCTCCTTCCCTCTGCCACTCATGCGTTCTTTCAATTCAATCACTTATTCCCCTTCAGTCTCTTGTCGCTTCTGATTTGAAACAAAACAGCATGTGAGGTTTCCTCCATCTCCTGTTCTCCTTTCAGACAGAACAACTATCCTATAAACTATAAATACAGTAACGGAACATAAAGAAGAAACAGTGCTTTTTATAAATATAAAATATATACAGTAATGTAATATAATTATATTTTATATATAAATATATTATCTAATATCAAGATATTTTTCTTGTATATTTCCAGTGCATTGAAAAAAATTGCTTTGGATAGAAGCGTCTGCTAAATGCATGAATGTAAATGTAAGTGAGGGGCGTTTTCAATATATATATATATATTGCAAGCTTTATCATACTGAAGGGGTTTATTTTGCAATATTGATTATCGTGACAAATAAATTAATAAATGGACAATAAATATTGATTTAAGTTGAAATTATTTTATTATGAGAGAAGAAAGAGACTGTGGAGTGATATGAGGGATATGAATGATGTTTTCGTGAGAGCTGTTCAATAACACACAATAGTTTGTGTACAAACGTATAGGAGATGTGTAGTTTGGACATAAACAGACCAGTGATGCTCAGTATCTGTGATATATATATA
>NW_015630071.1:58260-59992 GCF_001515625.1 Sinocyclocheilus rhinocerous | reverse complement strand
TGCACACGGGCGAGAAGCCATTCAGTTGCGCAGAGTGCGGTAAGAGCTTCGGCCAAACGAAGGAACTCAAAGCCCACCAGTTGAGCCACACGGGAGAGCGGCCCTTCTGCTGTTCACTGTGCGGCAAGAGCTTCACTAAAGAGTCGAGTTACCGCAATCACCAGCAAATCCACACAGGCGAGAAGCCCTACAGCTGCTCCCAGTGTGGCAAAACTTTCAGCAATTCAGGGGTCCTCAGAACACACGAGAAGATTCACTCCGGGGAAAAACCGTTCGGCTGCACCCAGTGCGGCAAAAGTTTCGGTCGCTTGGGACATCTTAAAGCACACCAGCAAATTCACACGGGCGAACGGCCGTACACTTGCCAGCAGTGCGGGAAGAATTTCAGCCAATCAGGTCATCTCAAAGCACACGAGCAGATTCACAAAAAAGAACGGCCAGATCTTAGCAGTGGCAGTAACGATAGTAGCTAAAAGAAACCTCATTATGTCTCAAAAGTATTACTCTTTTTTTTGTTTTTGTTTTTTTTTTATAAAAGCTACAATATATATAAATATATTATAAAATATAATTTTATAATATTTTTTAATTAAATGTAAAGATTTTTATTTCCGTGCATATTGCACCCGTCACAAAAACATCCAGTCCCCTTTGTGTCCATTCACTGGCAAATGGTCTATTGTTTTATTTAAAAAATATATATGAATATATTATTATTTTATATATAAATATATATAATGTAAATATATGTATATATTATAATATAAATTATAAGAAAAATATTTCAATATTATTTTATTTAATATATCATTTTATAATATTTTTAAATTAAAAAATACATTTTGCAACCTATGACAATTTTCAGCTGTTTTTCCTTGCATATTGCACCTGTCACTAAAACAGTTCCCATTGTGGCCACCCACTGGCAAATGGTTTATTATTGATCTGAAACAACATTTTTCTAGCATTTGGCACTTAACAAATGTTAATTTCAGATCCTGGTGCCTTAAAGTGGTTAAGAGACATTTCAGATGGAATACATAACTTCCAACTAGTCAGAATACCTGGATTTATCCTCCGTTATAACCATAACAAGCTCTGCCTTTGGTTCATATACCGTCGACTGTTCTTTGTACTTTGAGGTAAAGTTCTTTAAAGTGTTTATGATTAAAACCTATCAAAGCATTGTTTAGCAACTACATGATGAATCTTGCGTTTGATCTAGCATTCACAGCAACCTGGCTATTTTCTTCAGTCAGCTCTCTATAAACCGCTGCTCCGTTACAGCGTTCAGCTCACATCACTGGAGCATTACACCCATCAATTATTCAGCATGTTGTTTTGTAACCTGCCAGCAATTACCCTCTTAACAAACTCAATCTCGTTTCAACATAAATTACGCCCTCTTAATTAATTACACTTTATCGTTGGTTGCTGGAGAACCATTAATCACACTTTATATTTAATTACATTTTATAGGTACATTACCTGTAACACACATTGAAGACATTTTGAGTGTCAAACACAAACTTAATTCAATCAGATCTGTGCTTTTACATGTATGGATAATATTTTCTTAGTTCAGTGTGAAGTAGAAGTGCTATAATCTATCTATCTATCTATCTATCTGTCTATCTATCTATCTATCTATCTGTCTGTCTGTCTGTCTGTCTGTCTGTCTGTCTGTCTGTCTGTCTGTCTGTCTGTCTGTCTGTCTGTCTGTCTGTCTGTC
>NW_015630071.1:56195-57703 GCF_001515625.1 Sinocyclocheilus rhinocerous | reverse complement strand
TTTAAAAAATATATATGAATATATTATTATTTTATATATAAATATATATAATGTAAATATATGTATATATTATAATATAAATTATAAGAAAAATATTTCAATATTATTTTATTTAATATATCATTTTATAATATTTTTAAATTAAAAAATACATTTTGCAACCTATGACAATTTTCAGCTGTTTTTCCTTGCATATTGCACCTGTCACTAAAACAGTTCCCATTGTGGCCACCCACTGGCAAATGGTTTATTATTGATCTGAAACAACATTTTTCTAGCATTTGGCACTTAACAAATGTTAATTTCAGATCCTGGTGCCTTAAAGTGGTTAAGAGACATTTCAGATGGAATACATAACTTCCAACTAGTCAGAATACCTGGATTTATCCTCCGTTATAACCATAACAAGCTCTGCCTTTGGTTCATATACCGTCGACTGTTCTTTGTACTTTGAGGTAAAGTTCTTTAAAGTGTTTATGATTAAAACCTATCAAAGCATTGTTTAGCAACTACATGATGAATCTTGCGTTTGATCTAGCATTCACAGCAACCTGGCTATTTTCTTCAGTCAGCTCTCTATAAACCGCTGCTCCGTTACAGCGTTCAGCTCACATCACTGGAGCATTACACCCATCAATTATTCAGCATGTTGTTTTGTAACCTGCCAGCAATTACCCTCTTAACAAACTCAATCTATAAATTACGTAAATTACGCCCTCTTAATTAATTACACTTTATCGTTGGTTGCTGGAGAACGGAGAATCACACTTTATATTTAATTACATTTTATAGGTACATTACCTGTAACACACATTGAAGACATTTTGAGTGTCAAACACAAACTTAATTCAATCAGATCTGTGCTTTTACATGTATGGTATTTATTTTCTTAGTTCAGTGTGAAGTAGAAGTGCTATAATCTATCTATCTATCTATCTATCTATCTATCTGTCTACCTATCTATCTATCTATCTATCTATCTATCTATCTATCTATCTATCTATCTATCTGTCTGTCTGTCTGTCTGTCTGTCTGTCCGTCCGTCCGTCCGTCCGTCCGTCCGTCCGTGTGTCTGTGTTAATTATCAATAAATAATTCTAACATTATTTATAAATAATTGTAAATATTGAAGTATATTTTTTAAATAAATAAAATTAAATATTATTTGTTAATAAATATTATAAATATGTATTTTCATTGATGTATGAATTGAGAAAATGTAATTTATTTAAAAGTATTTATATTTATAAATTATTTATAAATTCTAAATTATATTTATAAATCAGTATACAATTTAAACAATATTATAAAATGATTTATTATTAATTGTAAATATTACATTTCAATATTTATAAATATATAATATGAAATATTATACATTTATAAATATGAAAATGTAATATGTATAATTAATAATAAATAATTGTATAATATTAATAATTGCATTTTTATATATATATATATATATATATATAAATGCAATTATTAATATTATACAATTATTTATT
>NW_015630071.1:47932-48935 GCF_001515625.1 Sinocyclocheilus rhinocerous | reverse complement strand
ATAATTAATAATAAATAATTGTATAATATTAATAATTGCATTTTTATATATATATATATATATATATATAAAATGCAATTATTAATATTATACACACACATATATATATATATTGTTTTTGGTGGTTTGATGAGGGATATTACACTTTTGCTCTGTATTTTAATTTTTTATCAGACTATAACCTAGAACCCCTTTCTTTCTTCCTCCCCTCTCCGTCTCTCTCAAGGGAATGCATTATGTACACTAGTTAATTAATTTCCTTGTCAGAATACAGTCAGGGTTGTTTGTGTAAAGGTCACATGTGGCAGTAAATCACATGAAAGGATACTGTATGTTGGGGAAGATGGGAACAGACAAAACGTGGTGACAAAACGTGTGTGTGTGTGTGTGTGTGTTAGATGTCATGGATCTCAGTGTCTTTCTGAAGTGTTGGGTCTCTTTTAGCAGCAGCTGTCTGACTAGATTTCTGCCAGTAAAAACTCCACTAACATTCCCCAAAGAACTAATTTATTTAGGAGGAATAAGAAAGAGAAGAGATTGTTAAATCTGATAGTATTTTACAGAGAGAAAACGAAAACCACCAGTGGCACTAAATCATCAGAGATGGAAAAATGAAAAGAAAAAGTGCTAGAGGGAGAGTAAAAAGAAAGACTTCCTTTTCGAACTATGCCAATTGTTATTTTTTAATTAATTCCACCTGAATCTTTTTTAAATTGTTTTGAGATGCTTTAGAATTGCAAGTTTATATTGATTCCAGGGTTGTGTGCCATTCTGTGATGCATTTTCAATTGAAGTGAGTTAGTAAACAGGATGCAGAATTGCAATTCAAATTTGTATGTAATGAAATGCATTAAAATTCAAAGAAATTAATATATGACTGACTGTATTTTTGAACTTTGAAGCAAAGTTTATAAAGACAAATTGAATGTTGGTTTTACAATAGATAGATGGATAGAACAACAGGTGATAGATAGATAGACAGACAGACAGACAGACAGACAGA
>NW_015630071.1:46513-47761 GCF_001515625.1 Sinocyclocheilus rhinocerous | reverse complement strand
AGATAGATAGATAGATAGATAGATAGAGACTCAGTTTAAGTGTATCAGAGAAATATAGTTCAGCTGGAGTATCTGATACATTGGCAGTGTGATCTGGCAACCAGCAGGGGATCTGGAAAAGCATAAAGCATCTAATAATCAGAAAGAACAGATGGAGTACACAAACACAAACACACTCATCAGCTGAGACTGCCTCAGGAACAATGTGTGTGCAGCGCTGTACTACAAACCCAGTAGCCTATAAAGCGCTCATTTCTTGCTTTCTTACCTGCATATGGAACTGGTGCGTCTTTATCCAGAGCCACTAAAGGAGGATCCAACAGAACCACATCTGTGTTTTCTGTGATGACGCCGTGGTATGAGCTCTCGATCCACGGCTTGTGCTTATTCACTTAGAAAGAGGAAGAGAGAGATAAGATCTTTGATTTACTTTGAAATCAAACCATTGAGAATCTGTTTTGAAATACTTCTGCATCTCTAAACACAAGATTGCACCCTCTGTAATGTTCACAGAGGCATGATTCTCAGAATACTGTTCGGTCAATGCACACTGACATGAATGCCACTCAATAGTAGAAATGCTGCGAAACCCCCCTTTTGGAACCTTTATTTTTTAAAGTGTACTTTAATCTTTTTTAACCTGTTTAAAACAGTTGGTTAACTCAGTTGCGCTTCCATCTCAATCAATGCATGAAATAGTTTCCAGGCCTGTTTCTTCTACTGTCAACCTTTGCACCGTGCTTGATCAGGCTGACTGGACTTTTCTTTCTTAATCAAAAATGAAAGAAGGAAAGAATGCAAGCCAGATTTTCTTCAGTGTTTATTTAAGGAGTTACACAGGTTGTTGTAAGCATCACACAACAATGTTAAGGTGTTGTATGACCTAAAGGTGATGATACACGGGGCAACTTTTTTGGATTTGGCTGGGCAACATTGCCAAGCGATGTTGCTTGGGGACTTTACCATTGAGAATGGGCAACAAATTTCTATCTGGATACTTTAGATCGGTCGTGGGCCCTGTGTCTCACCTGGTTGCCCGTTGACGGCAACATTGCCCAGCAACATTGCTCAAAAAGTTGCCCAGTGTATCATTACCTTTAGGGCTACAACCAGGGCTGGACTGGTAATCTGGCATACCGGGCATTTCCCGGTGGGCCGACAGAATTTTTTAATTTTTTTTGCCAAGGGCCATCACGCATGGACAGCGAGCAGCCAGTGGCCCATTGGTTTGTCTGCTGTATTGACAGC
>NW_015630071.1:33542-45824 GCF_001515625.1 Sinocyclocheilus rhinocerous | reverse complement strand
AGAAATGTGAAATCACTGTCAAATAATCGTCTCAGACTCACCTAATTAATATTAATATATTTAACTTCAAATTATAGGCTAACATACGCTACCAGTCAAAAGTTTTTGAACAGTAAGATTTTTTATGTTTTTAAGAAGACTCTTCTTCTCACCAAGCCTGCATTATTTGATTCAAAGTACAGCAAAAGCAGTAATGTTGTGAAATATTTTTACTATTTAAAATAACCGCTTTCTATTTGAATATATTTTTAAATGATTGCTGTGATCAAAGCTGTTTTCAGCATCATTACTCCAGTCTTCAGTGTCACATCCTTCAGAAATCATTCTAATATGCTGATTTGCTGCTCAAGAAACCTTTTTTAATTATTATTATTATTATCAATATTTAAAACAGTTGGGTAAATTTTTTTCAGGATTCTTTGATGAATAGAAAGATCCAAAGATCAGCATTTATCTTAAATGAAAAGCTTTTGTAACACTATACACTATACCATTCAAAAGCTTAGAGTCAGTATAATTTATTTATTTATTTATTTTTTTGGAAAAGAAATGATAGAAATTAATACTTTTATTTAGCAAGGATGCTTTAAATTGATCAAAAGTGATGATAAAGACATTTATAATGTTACAAAATATTTCTATTTCAGATAAATGCTGTTCTTCTGAACTTTCTATTCATCAAAGAAACCTGAAAAAAATCTACTCAGCTGTTTTCAACATCATAATAATATTTTTATTTATTTATTTATTTTTTGAGCAGCAAATCAGAATATTAGAATGATTTCTGAAGGTTCATGTGACTGGAGTAATGATGCTAAAAATTTAGCTTTGAAATGAAATTATAAAAAATTAATTCTTTTATTTAGCAAGGGTGCTATAAATTGATCAAAAGTGATGATGAAGACATTTATAATTTTACAAAAGATTTCTATTTAAGATAAATGCTGTTCTTCTATTCATCCTATTCATCAAAGAAACCTGAAAAAAATCTACTCAGCTGTTTTCAACATTATAATAATATTTTTTTTTTTTTTTTTTGAGCAGCAAATCAGAATATTAGAATGATTTCTGAAGGATCATGTGACTGGAGTAATGATGCTAAAAATGTAGCTTTAAAATCACAGGAATAAATTACATTTAAAAAAATATTTAAATAGAAAACAGTTCTTTTAAATAGTAAAAAATATTTCAAAATTTTACTGTTTTGCTGTACTTTGGATTAAATAAATTGGTGAACAGAAGAGACTTCTTTAAAAACATAAAAAATCTGACTGTTCAAAAACTTTTGACTGGTAGTGTATAGGCAACTTTAATTTTTCTCTTATTTATAGCTTTTAATTGGATAAGAAGTCAGATATACTGCTGGACAATAACCAGTAATAATGATTTGTTTATATACTACAAACACTTATCAAATATATTTTTTTATTATGACATAATAAGGCAGAATAGTTTCTATACTGTAATGAATGCTATGTCAATTAGGACTGCATTGTTCATATACATAATTTATTACCTGGAGATGACTGGAGAAAACACAAATAAACCATATATTGTCGCAATCATATGTTTAACGTCTTCATGTTTCCAAATGTTTCTGTTTTTCTGTGAAAAGTAAACAACTGTTTTCATACAGCTATAGACGCTTTTGTCCATATTAGGGATTTCCTGGTACGACTTTCTGCACGAGAGCGCCCTCCGGCTTCGAGTTGTCGGACCTGACGTTTTATTCTTATCCAAAACAACTAGATGCAAAGATACATATCTACACTACCAGTTAAAAAAAATTTGAACAGTACGATTTTAATGTTTTTTAAAGAAGTCTCTAATGTTCACCAAGCCTGCATTTGAAATCATTCTAATATACTGATTTGCTGCTCAAAAAACATTTCTGATTATTATTATTATTATTATTATTATTATTTTCAATATTGAAAACAGTTCAGTAAATTTTTTCAGGATTCTTTGATTAATAGAAAGATCCAAAGATCAGCATTCATCTGACATAAAAAGCTTTCGTAACATTATACACTATATACATTCAAAAGCTTGGCGTCAGTATGTTTATTTTTTATTATTTTTTGGGGGGTTGAAGAAATTATGGAAATTAATACTTTTAGCAAGGATGCTTTAAATTGATCAAAAATGATGATAAAGACATTTATAATGTTACAAAATATTTATATTTCAAATAAATGCTGTTCTTCTGAACTTTCTATTCATCAAAGAAACCTGAAAAAAATCTACTCAGCTGTTTTCAACATAATAATAATAATAAAAGTTTTATTGAGCAGCAAATCAGCATATTAGAATGATTTCTGAAGGATCATGTGACACTGAAGACTGGAGTAATGATGCTGAAAATTCAAGCTTTGATCACAAGATTAAATTACATTTTAAAATATATTCAAATAGAAAACAGTTATTTTAAATAGTAAAAATATTTCACAATATTACTGCTTTTGCTGTATTTTGGATCAAATAAATGCAGGCATGGTGAGCAGAAGAGACTTCTTTAAAAAACATTAAAGATCTTACTGTTCAAAAACTTTTGACTGGTAGATCATTCATATATATATATATATATATATAGAAGTGGTGGTGGGCTGCCTGGACCAAAAAATGCCAGGGCCGATTTTTTTGTCCCAGTCCAGCCCTGGCTACAACCAGCAACTTTATGGATTATTCTTTAGTCAATCTGTCTTTAAATGCAGCAGTTTTTCAAATCCTCAACACTCTCTAGGCACTTGTGGAGAAAATTCATGTTCAAATGACATGGATGTGCGGTAAAGAAAGACTATAATTGAGGCAGATACACATTGCTGAGCCCATATTGCAGTCTGAAGTTGAATCGTAAATCAATGCGTTTTACAACCAACCATTTAAAAATGAGCTGGCAGCTTACAGCAGCCAACAATTTTTTAAGTTTTACAATGAATAATGTTGATTAATAAAAAAAAAAAGACTGTATATGAGATGTATCAAAGACGTTAATTGACATCTTTTGATCTTTAAGACTACATACAAACTATATTGTTTGATTTCTAACCAGACACTGAAGAGAATAGAGACAGAAACCTGGCAAATGAAAATATACAATCATTTGTAATTAATTTATGGTCTCTTGTGAATTACACCTTGGAAAGGTCAACCCACATGTGCACCTGATCTGCTCTCACTTTCTTCTTCTCTCATCCACAATTTTTCTTCTTATAAGAAATAAAGCATGCCCTCTAAAGGTCAGGGCCATATCATTTACTTGTTTTATGTCCCAGAGAGACCAACTAAAGCTGAGAGAAGCACAGGAGAAAGAGAATGGAGGACAGAAAGAAAGATGAGGGAAATGGAGAGAGTGAGATTGAATGGAGGCCAAATCACTAAAAATCGACTTCTGTTTGAAAGGCATGGAAAACAAGGACTTTCATTGACTGATAAATACAGCAGTCCACTTTATACCCTGCAGAGAGGAAAACATATTTATTAAAACTATTACAAATGCGCTAAATCAACACAGTAACAGATTCTCATTCTGGGTCAATCAAAGAGCTGGCAGAGCCAACCGAAAGAGTGGCTTTTTCTTACGTACACAACAGAGGAAATAAAGTGTTAATCTGTCTCAAAGCTGTTTTAATCCACTGGCAGCTGTTACGGGTTTTCCTACATCCCGAGTGTGCAGTCTCCCTCCCAAATGCATGCTCTCCCCTTCTCTCATCTGCTTTCTCTTCTTACCAATGCCATTGTGTTTTGTAAAATGGGTATTTCTAGCAAGAATTTAGTTTAAATGTAGCTAAAAAAAAATAGCAACAAGAAAAAGTCAAAAATATTATTTTCCCAATTAAACGCAATTTTTATTTCAACCAGTTTGATACTGATTTGTAAAATCCCGATATCGGGATTCTATGCCAGTGTTTCCCACATGGCTTTTTAGCAGTGTCGCACCCGCAGGGATGAATCTACAAATCTACAACTCCAAGGCAAAATAAGTCATATTTTATAGAGATAAATCTGAATTGACTGTAATAAATGTTTGTTTTTTTTTAAACGGCGTGTACCGCAAAATAATGACAAGAAAACACGTAAAACTTCACTGATTGAAATTGAATTTTTAAGGTTACTATTTTTGTTATTTAATTAAAAAAATTTAAAAAAATTATTTCCCCCCCCTTTCATAGTTGTAATATATCATATATTTAATAATATATTAATATATCACAGTTCTATAAAATAAGTTTACTTCAGTTGGTTCACATGGTATTGTGTTGATTATTAGTTAGAGAGTTAACTGCATATTTTGGGCAATATTATTATTTGCTGAGATAAATGTATTTTTTACATTTTTTAATTAATTTTTGTATTATAAGTATATATATATATATATATATATATATGTATGTATGTATGTATGTAATTTACCAAGTTATCATTATCTGTAAAAAAAAAAAAAAAACTAAACAAAGTAATACAAAAATAATTAATATTACAAAATTTGCCCAGATTAATCAGAATTGGGATAAAATGAAATTAAGAAATCTGTATCGACACCCAGCCCTAAAATGCTATATAGTACGGTGATAATAGTAGATCCTGGGATAGATGATATAGCCGTTTGCTCACTGTGGTCAGTGACCTGAAAGTGATTTTCTGATGGAAAGTTCTGCTTCAGTGTCTTTTATTTCTATAACATAAAGGTCTGCTTCATGAGATATGGCATTAGCAGCATATTTCTGGCTGAAGGTTTCCTCAGCATGAGGCCAGTTAGCATTAGTACTAGTAAACAAGGCTTGCGGCTTCACTCCCAGCCACAGTGCTCGTGATGATCAGCATTTCCCACAGCAGCAGTGCAGTGCAGTGGGCATTGAAGGAGTGCGACTGCTCCCCTGCAGCTTTATTGTGTCTGTGATTCAGAGGCGCTGTGGAAGCACAGAGCCAGAATGGCTCCTTTACAGTCTTGTGCATTAGAGCCAAACTGGTTCCTTTCATCTCATCACTTATGGAGGGAAATGAGCCCAGAGCACAGAGGGAATGACAGAAATAGGTTACTGGAAATAAATAAATAAAATATAATATTTTTTAGTGAGTTATGAAAATCAAAGTTGTTTTGATCTGTGCAGATATGATTAAGGTTGTGTGACAGTTTCATGTGTGTATATTCAGCAGAAATATTTTTTGTATTATATGTAAGGAAAGAATAAAGATGTAGATGTACTTGTTTGTTAGATACTGTCAGGAACAACAGGGTTTCTGCAGGTTTTATGAAGGTAAATGTAAGACTTTTAAATAACTTTTTAAGACCAAGTAAAGAAAATTTAAGGAATAAATTGAAGGGAACACAATTCATTCATGTTCTCAAAATAAAACAAAAGTTGTGTTAGCAACACTTCAACGTTTAAAAGTGCAATTTCCAAAAAAATACAATCTCCATTACTTTTAATTCATTTTACAAAATATTAGCTTAAGGCTTAAGCCTTGAATACTTGTTCCCGACCACTAGACTATGGGAATATTTTACTGTACCTGCAAAAAAGTTATGTTTTCCTCAATATGTTTGTCTTTTTTCCAAAGAGTCTTAAATCAAGATACATTTACTTGAGAAGCAAAAGAAGTGTAAGAAGTCTTGTTCTCTGAGAAAATTATCAAAAAGAAGTATGTGATTAAAACAAGAACAAATATCAACAGACTCAAAGAGATCAACAGAAAAATCAACTTAGTTTGTATGGGGATGACATGTTTTTTCATACCCCACTGGCAAATAGTTGTGCTTGCTTTAAACATAAACTCACTTAATTTTGCTCAGTTTTTCAGTAAACAAGATTGCATATCTTCATTTTGCATCTCAAGTAAATGAATCTTGATGTAAGAATGTTTAGTATGTATTTGTATTGGAAAACAAGACAAAAACACTGAGGAAGACCATGCCAATCCCTCCGAGAGTTGTCATGACAGAAATACATTTTTCAGTGCATGAAACATTTAATGCTATGACCCACAGAAACCCTGAATAAGGATGAGTGGAAAAGTTATGAGATTTCCAGATCGACTCCAAAAACAACCCCCCCCCCACATAATGTGAAGATGCCTGATTAAGTGACTCTAAACTCTCAGATGCTTCCATTAGGCTGCACTAATGGACTAAATTGAACTTAATTCTGCAAAGATTACTGGAGATGAGAGGATCGGAGATGAGACACGACAGAGTTTAGTGGCCTCTCTGGACACACACACACATGCCATGCTGCCCGTGACTCTGACAACTGTGGGATTAAGCTAGAATGGAGAATTTACAATGGGAAAAGATGCTGTTTAAAATAAATTTCAATATCATAAAGTATATCAGTATATCACAGAGTATAATCAGACTCGGTCAAATTGTCCACCATAATATTTAATATTTTTGATGCTGCTCTGTTGTGCTCTATTATGCGTTGCTAGTGTTGTTAGGATGACAAAAACAGCACGTATTAATGTCCAAGCGCTCTTCAATGTCAAAATGTTTGAGATGTCTAATCACATCAAAGAAGCTGAAGTTAACTGAAAGAGTGCAATGTAAAAAGGCAAACATTTAATACTTGACAACCATTCTATGATATACAGTGGGTACGGAAAGTATTCAGACCCCCTTAAATTTTTCACTCTTTGTTATATTGCAGCCATTTGCTAAAATCATTTAAGTTAATTTTTTTTCCTCATTAATGTACACACAGCACCCCGGGGTGTTTTTCAGCTGCAGGGACAGGACGACTGGTTGCAATCGAGGGAAAGATGAATGCGGCCAAGTACAGGGATATCCTGGGCGAAAACCTTCTCCAGAGTGCTCAGGACCTCGGACTGGGCCGAAGGTTTACCTTCCAACAAGACAATGACCCTAAGCACACAGTTAAAATAACGAAGGAGTGGCTTCACAACAACTCTGTTACTGTTCTTGAATGGCCCAGCCAGATCCCTGACTTAAACCCAATTGAGCATCTCTGGAGAGACCTAAAAATGGCTGTCCACCAACGTTTACCATCCCACCTGACAGAACTGGAGAGGATCTGCACGGAGGAATGGCAGAGGATCCCCAAATCCATGTGTGAAAAACTTGTTGCATCTTTCCCAAAAAGACTCATGGCTGTATTAGATCAAATGGGTGCTTCTACTAAATACTGAGCATTTTTCAGTTTTTCTTTTTTAATAAATTTGCAAAAATGTCAACAATTCTGTGTTTTTCTGTCAATATGGGGTGCTGTGTGTACATTAATGAGGAAAAAAAATTAACTTAAATGATTTTAGCAAATGGCTGCAATATAACAAAGAGTGAAAAATTTAAGGGGGTCTGAATACTTTCCGTACCCACTGTAAATGTTAAATGGTCGAAGGTAGTGATGCAACTACTCTTTTTTTTTTGGTCAGATTTTGCTGTTTTGATTTTAAAGCATCATTTGCACAATTCATGTAGTCATAAATGATTGTGACATGAAAAAGAACCATTTTCAGCATATTAGGCATATGATTAAGAGTGAATGAATGTGTGCATATTGTCAAATAAAAACAATATTTCCAAATAGTTAAAATTGATTATTTTACAATGAATTCTAAAAAATTATTTTACTTTTTAAAAACTTTTTTTGTAATATGTAATAATCTTTGATGTACTCAAACCAGAGTTATTAAAGTTAATTAAAACTAAAACTGAAACTAAATTTAAAGCCATTAAAAACATTTTCATTCTTAAAATAAAATAAATGTTAACCATGATGTACTAAAATAACTAAATACCCAAATAAAAACAAAAACTACTAAACTACAAAATTACTAAAACTTTAACTAAAATAAAATCTCAAAGATACAACAATAAGTGAATGACTGAAAGTATATGGAAATATGTGCTTTTAAGACCTGCAACCTTTATTTCTGACTTCATTTTCTGTGTTCAACATAATATATAATATTGATAATATGATATAATAAATAAAATATAATATGATATGATATAATATAATATAATATAATATAATATCTATCCTGTCCAGTTTTAAAATCCCAGCAGCTCCTGTATAGAGGAACATGATGAATGCTCTGCAATACTGCTGTAACACTTCCATAGTCCTGATGTAAGAGCTCATAAACTCTAAAACACACACTGAACTTCCTACATGAAGGGTGTGTTGAGAGGTGTGCATACATGAACACAAAGTTAAAGGAGAAATGAGTGATGAACATATGGTGTGGGCCTCCCATGAGCAGCCAAACACACACACACACACACACATTTGAGAGAGGAGGAACATGGAGCTTCTTTTGTGTGATGATGATGATGATGATGATGATGATAATGACACACTCACTCCACTAATGAATATATATGATACATGGTTAACAATCAATCAGAGGGCTGTCAGAACCCACACAGATTCAGACGCTCAATGCATTAATCAAATGTATGTAGAACGCAGCCTCAGCGAAACCAAACCCAAGAGTCAACAACCCAAGAGCCTAACGAGGTCTGTTCAACCATCCTGATTCTAGTTCAAGCACTGCTATCTTCCAAAGAACCAGTCTTTCAGTGGAAATGGGATGTGTTTTCTGTAAAAAATACTTTCTAAAAACTGTAAGGCCTAGAGACTTGAAACTTGGTGAAATCAATTTGGGAACACAATGGCATGGACTCGTCCCGATTGGCCCAATGACATTGACATTTTTGACCATAACTCCTGAACCGTTTTTTATAGACCCATAACTATTATAATTTTAAACTGTTGATTCATCATCGTTCAAACTTGGCATGGGTCACTTTTCCTTAAATGGCTATAACTCTTGAAAGGGATGAGATATTTTCATTTGGCACTCTTATGTATAGGCTCAATTTAAAGAATGTTGCAAAAAATTTGATTTTAAGTGCTTAGAGGTTTGCTAAATAATACATGATATCTTTTTATGCACACACTTAAATATCTTAAAGTGTCTAAACCACGATAATTGCTTTTTGGAGCTGTTTTTGTTATTATTTTTTGCAATTCTGTTTGGTTTAGTTCTGTTTACATTTCACCTTTAAATATCCATGTGAATGTTAAAAATTGCATGTTACCTGTCAACGTTTCTAATTATTTGAAAATATTACAAAAACAAATAGTACAATAATATGATAACAAACAGTAGCAAAATTTTGATTTAAAACAATACCTAACATTACCATTGTTTAAAATGTGTTTCACTGATAGTTTTAAACACTAAGGAATTTAGACATCACAATATTATAATGAACTATAAGAAGGATGTTTCTTTCATGATGATCATGTTGAGACTTGCTAAAGATTACTTTAGTAGTTAGTGGTTTTTAATAAAGGTTAACTTTAAGTGAGCATTAGATGAAGCTACACTCTAAAAAATGCTGGTTAAAAAGGGACAAACCCAGCTGTTGGGTTGTTTTGACCCAGCGGTTGGGTTGTTTTGAACCAGCGGTTGGGTTGTTTTGACCCAGCGGTTGGGTTGTTTTGAACCAGCGGTTGGGTTGTTTTGACCCAGCGGTTGGGTTGTTTTGAACCAGCGGTTGGGTTGTTTGCTGGGTCAAAACAACCCAACCGCTGGGTCAAAACAACCCAACCGCTGGGTCAAAACAACCCAACCGCTGGGTCAAAACAACCCAACCGCTGGGTCAAAACAACCCAACCGCTGGGTCAAAACAACCCAACCGCTGGGTCAAAACAACCCAACCGCTGGGTCAAAACAACCCAACCGCTGGGTCAAAACACCCCAACCGCCGGTTCAAAACAACCCAACCGCTGGGTCAAAACAACCCAACCGCTGGTTCAAAACAACCCAACCGCTGGGTCAAAACAACCCAATAGCTGGGTTTGTCCCTTTTTAACCCAGCATTTTTCAGAGTGTAAGTTAATTTAACAGGTGGAAATGAGAGTGTTACCAAACACACATAAAATTAGCCTACATGATTGTGCATCTTTATAAATCAGTAGTTTCTGCCAGTAAAAAAAAAAAACATTTAAAAAACATGCAAAGACAGATATTTTCAGTATATACTGTATTTATATTGCACCAGACCTGAACTCTTGTGTTTCTAAGAAATATATTTTATTTGCTATATAAACAATTAAGTGAAAGAAGTCCGTAATATCATTGATTTGAAAACCCAAGGTCTACATAGGTTCCTTTCCCTTCCTTATAATGCATTGCCCTTTGTTGCTTGGAAACGTACCGCAATAGACTGACCTGAGAATTCAGCAGCTGCTCAGTGTGTCACAGTAACTGCAAGCACAAGGTAAAGGTGTCTAACTACCAATACCAGTCTATCCAGCATCTGCTGACACTGATCCGATACACTAATAATAGCTGGGCACATTTGGTTGTGGTTTATTTTGTAATTTCCAGATGTTTATGATCATTCCAGGCTGAATTAACTTTGTGCAAAATACATTTTGACATACACTACTATCTTATGTTTCTGAAGAAGAGAGAGAGAGAGATTTGTTTATTCCCGTGACAGGGACAAACAGCCTGAGGAGTCTGCAGCTAGTGAAGTGAATCATGAAATACACAAACAAGCAAAGCTGAAACACAGGATGGATAAACACTGAAAATGGAAAGAGAAAGACAAGAACATGCATCACTGGACAGGGCAGGACAACAATATAAGACAAGAAAAAAGATGAGAAAAGCTGAGCATTGATAAATTATTGTAAGCTCAATATCTTCAGTCAGTTGCCTACACACTATTTTATAAGAAGGCTTATGCAATGAAGTAAAGCAATCATGTTGTCTCAAATTAAACCCTTTTAAAACTAGATTTACTGTATTGTTGTCATAAACTACAGTAGGATTGCAGCTGGAGAGTATTGAATTCACTAAAACTAATTAACTCGCTACCAAAACAATTATTTATCAATATTTTGCGTATTTAAAGCATTATATAGTTTATATTAAATATTTTTTACACTTACACTCATAAGACAGATACAAAACGAACCACTACTCTCAAACCCTCAAACTTTGATAATAGCATCATATGACACTTATTGTGACAGAAGAGGAGAGAAAATAACTATTGTATCCCAAAAACTCACATACAGCATCATATGTGCTAAATTTTCTTCCAGCACCTGATCAGTAAGTTAGCGTTTCATTAAAGACCGTTTTCAAATCTGACATTCAACCTTAAATCTCAACACAGCAATAAAAGCTCCTCATTTAAAACAATTAGGATAAAATCTTGATCCGCAAGTTTTCAAAATTCTGAACATTTGAATGCACAGGTCATTTCAGAAGAAGCGCACATTTAGTTAACCCTCTCAGCTACCACAAATTCATTTTTACCCACTGCTTTGTTAAGTTGAAAGCGTTTTGTCTCATAAATGCATCATATCCTGTGTTTATGTGAAGATATGTTGATGTTGTCTTACCTCTGTGCGCGCAGGAGAGCCCGAGCGCGAGCAGCATCAGGACCAATATTCGTTTCATTGTAGTAAAACTCCTGCGGTCTTTCTGATCTCTCTCACACTAACACAACGAGAAGATTCAGTGAGATGTTTAAACATACATCTAAATTAAACTGCACAATCAATAAGAGTCGCTGAAAGATTTCAGGTGAGCTGATGCTCTGTCGCGTGAAAGAGCTTGATACTCTGAGAGAGAGAGAGAGAGAGAGAGAGAGAGAGAGAGAAACCATGTCTCTGAATATGATGGACGATCAGAAGAAATGTGAAATCTGAGCATGCTCTGCCCGTTCTCTCTCTTTTCGTCCGCCTGCAGATAAACCACAAAGTGTGGAGACGAGAGACAAATGAAAGAGCTAAAGAAAGGAAACAAGATACTTCTAAAATGATTTTTACTTTTTGAATGCATGTTCCTCAACTTATTGTGCACGATTTATTGGAACATGTTATGCTAAATAAAAAAAATAATAAAAAAATCTCCATAATCCTCAGTAACACTTTAGATTAGTTTTCCCTCAATAAACTCCTAATTTGCTGCTTGTTTGGTAGTAAGGTAGTTGTTGTGGTAGTTATGTTTAGGTACTGGGTAGAGTTAAGGGATCTAGAATATGGTCATGCATTAATATGTGCTTTATAAGTACTAATAAACAGCCAATATGCTAGTAATATGCATGCTAATAAACAAGTAATTAATAGTGAATAGTGTTCCCTAATCTAAAGTGTTACCTAATCCTCTATCAAAATTACAGTATATATGTGAGCCTGGAGCACAAAAGCAGTCTTAAGTCGCTGGGGTATATTTGTAGCAATAGCCAAAAATACATTGTATGGGTCAAAATTATAGATTTTTCTTTTATGC
>NW_015630071.1:26748-30053 GCF_001515625.1 Sinocyclocheilus rhinocerous | reverse complement strand
TGTGTGAGAGAGAGAGAGTGAGAGAGAGAGAGAGAGAGAGAGAGAGTGAGAGTGAGTGAGTTTCCTCAACGACTACTAGACCATCGCTACCCTTTATGTGTCTGTGGTATATGAAATGTTAACAGTAACACCCAATATCAATTCATCTATCAGTTTTCCAAAACGCTTATTCTCTGTAGGGTCGCGGGCAGCCAAAAATCTGTTTTTGTTAAATATCAAAATATTTGAACTCAACCCACAAAAATTCTAAAAATAGTGAAATACTTTACTTTGGGATGGATCTTGAAAAGGTGAATTTTGGCTCCACCTTATGGCCATTTTTGTGAACTACAGTCTGGTATATTTCACATCACTACATTTCAGGAAAAGCTGTCCCTCGTTATTTTAAAGTAATGAAATCGAGACTCAAGAGCCATTTCCGATTTGCGAAATGATGGTGTATTTTTGACGATATAAAACGATTCATTTGCTCATCAATCCATGTACGAGCCAATGAGAGTAGTTGTGGGCGGAGCGATACATGTAGCCACGCCCCAAACACAGGTCGAGATACGAGTGCAGTGCTGAGAGTTTGACCGGTTCAAGCTGAAAATGCTCGTTAATATTAACTGAAGAGGCTGTCATGAAATTGTGGCTGATTTCCGACGGATGCCGCATGCAGACATACGTGGAAGATGATCGATTTTTAGAAAACGAAAACGCCAAATGCAGGTAGCCTACATTTTCTGCTCGGCTGGTGACTTTCGCAGCATCACGCATCTAGTCCCGTTATCGCATCATGTTTTCATCTTCTACCGCCTTGAGAGATGCTTTCCCCAGGGCCAGTGCATAACTTATATTTTACTCTATATTCTTTAAATATTATGAATTTAAAGTCCTGTGCATATTTCCATTTTGCAAAAGTTTATTATAAGTCTATGCAAACTTATGCAAATTTTTATTTGTGTGTGTGTATGTATATATATATATATATATATATATAAGAGCTGTAGATTTTAAAGAGTCTCTTACATTTATTGGAAAAATAAATGTCAGTAACGTTACTGTGTTCAGGAGAGTGAAATGTGTTCCTGCACAACATTATACTGACCTGTTTACACTTAGATTGTGATTTTTTTATTATTATCTACATTTATCTTTATTATCTAATGATTTTAAACGTTATAACTGTTTACTAATTATATGCAGTTTCAATTGCAACATTTATATATTAACACTTTTTGGAACGCAATGTGTATCTAATAATAATAATAATTATTATTATTATTATTTAGAAGTCACATTTATTCAAATAAAATCTTAATGCTACTAAATATATAACCTTTATAAATACTTTGTATTTCTGACATATTTTGATTTCGCCATGTCTGGTGCTTTTAGCCTCTTTGCCACACAGTATTTCACCAGTAAATGCTGGCTATATATTTGTCAAACTCCGTATGTGACATCTGAAATTGTGTGAAATACTATGGAAACGATTTGAAGAGGAGAGTGAGGACATGAATTATCCAAATCCTTGCAGTGAGATACATGAAGATACTGAGGAGCAAAGAGGTTGGTGTCCTTTTTTGATTCTTCATTATTGAATGCTAAGGAACATTAAGGTAGCAAAGCCTCAGTTATAAAATCATAGTAGCGTGATTTGTTAAGTTTCACTATGAATACAGTTTGTTTTAGATGAGATGGAAGTACAAAAGAGGCCTCATTTGTGTCCAGTGTGTGGAAAGAGTTTTTCACGGCTGGCCAACTGCAAGAAACACCAGAAGACAAAAAACATGCTTGTGTTGAGTGCGGAAAGTTCTTCATTACACCTGATTATCTGCGAAAGCATCAGAAAACTCACTCTACAGAAAGACCGTTCACCTGCTCTCAATGTGGACTGAGTTTCAAAGGAAAAGGCCACCTTGTGACACATGAAAGAATTCACACTGGAAAGAAGCCGAGCACGTGCCATCAGTGTGGGAAGAGCTTCATACAGTCATCAGGACTCACTTATCATATGCAGCATCACTCTGGAGAGAAAACATTTAAGTGTGATCAGTGTGGGAAGAATTTTACCTCATCAGCAAATCTAAAAAAAAGCAGCTGACACTTCATATGAATGAGAAGCCCCATAAATGCTCTTTGTGCGGAAAGAGTTTTCCACGGCTGGACTCTTTGAAACAGCACCTAAAGATCCATGATGCTGTGCGGGATCACATGTGTTTTGAGTGTGGCAGGAGCTTTACAGCAGCTAGTCATCTGAAGCAGCACCACAGGATTCATAATGATGAAAAACCGTTCAGCTGCCCGCAGTGTGGAAGGAGTTTCACACAAAAAGGCCACTTAAACAAGCACATCCAAACACATGATGGAGAGGAACCTCAAGCATCAGCTCTCAATCATCTGCGCAGTAGATCAAATATATGAGATTCTGATAATGCAAATATTATGTTATTGTTCAAATAGAGTTGTGTTTTTAATTTGTTCAAATAGAGTTGCTTTGAAACATCACAAGGTTTGTAGAGATGGTTTTCTTTGATTTTGAGTAGAAGTATTGCTTTACTAATGTCAGATTTATGTATTTGTATTCTTGCAATTTATTAAGAGCATGCTTTAATTGATGTCCTGATCTTTGAGACACACAAGCACAGGACCAGAATATGTGAAAGAAGAAGACATGATCATCTAAAGCATTTAGTCTATTTAATGAGGATTCATGTGAACCAAACTTAAAGAACAATTAAAACAAAAAGATGAGCAAAAAACGGAGCCCCTAAAGGGACCTTTGCAAAAATAAAAAATACATAGACTTTCGCATGCTCACGAGAAACTTTCGTGTGCTCATGAGAATTTTTTTACAAAGTCCGATTTAGGCAATCTTTATTTGACCCTCTATAACTCTAGCACTCTCTATTCAAATTTTTTAAAAAATTTTCTAAAAAACTTGCCCCTTTTAGACCATGTACTAACTGCTTGTTTTTCTTTTCTTTTAATTTTTTTTAAATATTATCTTCTCTAATCTTTTATATCTATTTGTTTTCTTTTTATTTATTATACAATTAACAAAAGCAAAAAGGCCTCTAACACTATTGCTCTATTCTTGTTGTATTCTGTTTTCTTTTTATTTATGTAATTAAAAAAAAAACCTTGCTGCATGTACTGCACTAAGCTAACTGAGACTTGTTGTAGCCTTGCATATCATTGCTCTCTTGTTGATTTTGATCGCTTCTACTGCCCTCATTTGTAAGTCGCGTTGGATAAAAGCCTCTGCTAAATGACTAAATGTATGTGTGTGTGTGTGTGTGTGTGTGTGTATATATATA
>NW_015630071.1:24406-26659 GCF_001515625.1 Sinocyclocheilus rhinocerous | reverse complement strand
TGCAATGACATCACAACGTCATTTAGCAACTTTTAGCAACAAATCTACTTTCCTTTAGCAACTTCCCCTGAAAATTAGTTGGCAACACTTTTTTTTATTGCTAAGAACATACAAACCCAATGCCAAAGGTAACTGAGAATTCAATATTCAATTATAAGAATATTGAATTATTGAAAAATAATATATTGAAAAATATAAAATATTATAAGAATGACACAGTGAGACGTTTTTAAGGGCTTTAGAGATGGATGTAAGTAGTGTTGTTTTTGGCGGCCTGTTTTAATTTTAGTTTTAGTCTAGTCTTTGTGTGAAGCTGTCATTTTAGTTTTTATTAGTTTTAGTCACGTTCATTCTCTTTTTAGTCTAGTCTAGTTTTAGTCGACGAAAACTGATGACATTTAGTCTAGTTTTAGTCAATGAAAATTGTATTTTAGTCTCTTTTTAGAAATGCAATTCTATTTAACCCAGTCAATATAGTATAAGTACCTAGTAGTATAGACGAAATATATATATATATATATATATATATATATACTGTATATATAGCCTGTTGTGTGTGTGTATACATATCCGTATAAATATCCGTATAAAAGTACAGAAATCCTTCCAGAACAAACTTGCATGTGCACGAAGAGATGAGAAATGGATTCGTCTTCATAACCACAAAGAGTCAACATCAGGAAACATCTTTTTTAAGAGCTTCACTGGATAAAATAGAATCATGAATCAATACAAATTATGTAACGTTACATTGCACAAGTGCATAGTCTTACACTTTTCAACAGTAAGGAGTACAAATGTTTGCAAATACATAATATCAATTCTCTGAAATATGGGTGGAGAATAAACTTGGCCATGGTCTACATGTATATGTCTGTTTGCTGCATTCTGTGGTGCGGTGGGACTAATGTGCATGGCAGAAAACAATTCAGCTGCACTTTCCTGCATTGCCCTCTGGACTGTGTTAACATCTCCAGGTTTATTTTCCACTCTCTCTGTACCCTGTTCTGAAGCATTAATTGTGATTCCCATGAACTGGCTCAGTTTATCATTCATTGTTAAAAGTTCAGCCATGCTGCCATCTTCTAACTCCTCTAGCTCAGCTCTCAGTAGATAGTTACTAAGAAGGCCCAACAGGAACAAACGAGTCACATTTGTCTCATCCTCTCGTGTCAGGCGAAGAAAGACGCTGAGTTTTGCCAGCTTTTCACGTGATAGTGTGCATAGTTTCTCACCAATTTCATCCTGAAGATGTTTAAGCTCATCCATTTTTGCTGCTGTGTAGACAGGCCGTTAAGAGTAGTGTTTACCTTACTGACTTGACCTTGCTGCCACTGGTCACAAACTGAATCTCCAGCGCATGCACTGCTCAATTAGATCTTTTTCTACCACTCGTCCTGAATGTCTCACACTGCAGCTCATCTGGGTCACTAAAAAGGGGATGATGTTGCTAAATGGGCTCTACCGGTCAGGGAGTCACTCCACCGAACATCAATCCTAGCGGTGCCTCCAAAATTGTAGTACTCCTGTAAAGGATGATATGAAATGAATTGCGTTCAAGCGATGCTTCTTCACCGATGCTTTATCATGAATGAAGCATATCGCGAGAACTCCCTCTACAAATGCACGCACTGGCGCGCACATTTTCGTTCACCCAATCACACACATCCATCTCAATATACAATATAACATATTAATTTGAAGCAATAACTATTATGATAAACCCTTATTCAGCATACCACACTTCCAGTCGGACACAGTGTATGGGAGAGAGGGGTTTTTCATTCCGAAACAGCTAATTCTCCTGTTCCGCCCATGAAGAACCAGATAAAAAATCAAATATTCCCAATCTGACTACTGACAAAGAAGACTGGGATCTAGCGGAGTCTTTAAGAAGAGATATGATGACCCCATGCCATGGCGTCCATTACAATAGTGAACTCGTGGAGTAACAGGTATGTTAGCCTATATCTTTTCAAAAACCCTGAGTAAGAACATAAATAGCCATCAGCATTTAGTTGGCAACACTGGTGAGCCTGGAGAAGCGTGAGTGACGGAAGCGGAAAGGGGCGTGCGGTCTGGTCACTCCAGAGGTGTGTGTGCCAGTGTTGCCAATTTGGGGATTTTGTCGCCAAATTTAGCTACTTTCTCAATGTAGCTGCAACTTTTTTTTATTTTTTGCGACAAGGAGCTATTTTACCTATATTTAAATAAAACTAGCGATTTTTTGGAGATTTTTTATTTTTTACTTGG
>NW_015630071.1:8791-23673 GCF_001515625.1 Sinocyclocheilus rhinocerous | reverse complement strand
ATGCACAGTCATGTCAACCAGATACTGAGAGAGAGACATCATCGTGTCATGTGTGCTGGGATGCAGTATTTTGCACTTACTTTGTAGTAATAGAGTGTGTTGACTGAAATAAGTTTGTATGAATAAAGTTTTTGTTTTTGGAGAATCATAATATCTCTTATCTGTTGTATTTGAGCAGGACGTACAGGGATGCACTTTGGTGACACATAAAACAAATTCCCAACATTATGTGTCTTTTGTGTCTTTCCATCATTTCCATCATGTTTGATGTGCTTGCAGATCACAAGCATTTCCTAATTTCACTTCAGAATTTTTTGTTATATTTAATCTTTTGTTATATTTTTTATACTGTCATCATTTGTAAAGTATATATATATATATATTTACTTTCCTTTACCTTTACCAAATTTACCTGTATTTACTTTGTTTTCATATTTGGCGACTTTTTGTGAAAAATTGAGACTTTTGAGGGTGGTTCTAGAGATTTTCTGAGGGAGGGGTTTGGCAACACTGGTGTGTGCAGCTGGAGAATGCTGTGAGAAACTGCGTGCTACTGTGCAACAAGAACTCCAAAATACTGCAAGCGAAGACCAGCGGCACAGGGTAGGCCTACAAGCTCAACGCACTCATACTCACAAACTTATCTTTGATTTTGTTCGTTTTGTTTTGTTTAATTGTATTTCAAACTGACTGAGCTGATCATGTAATTGTACTGACAACGATATGTGCTCAAGAGACTATTTGTAAATGGAAGCATGCACGACTACAGGGACAGGCCATTACAGCTTCCTTATTTTTGTCTCGTTTTGAGATTCTTTAGTTTATTCTTTGAATGTTTTTTTTGTGTATTTGCTCTTGTTTGAATATTGAAGACTGACATGTAAAGTTGGGACTGCTTTGTTGGGTTTGCTATTGGTAAATTAAATTTGCAAAGGAACTTGAGAAACGTTACACACTCTTTCTGGTTCTTCATTCGTAACTGGTGGTTTTTGAGCTAACAGGAGTTTATTTAATTGAATTTAATCTGGCGCCCAAACTAAAAAATAAATCTCTGATCATTTTGGAAGGTCACCACCTTGACAATTTAATCATTTTGAGCAGACATGATGGGTTCACCCTACATTTATCAAAGGTTTATATATATATATATATACATTTTTGTAAAGGGTTTTGTAAAGTCATAATTTTGTTATAATTTAGTAGTTTTGATCTGTTTGCTATTTACAGTAGTTACGGTGTTATATTATTTTCATAGTGTGAATTTTGGTGAATTCTATTAAACCCAGTTATATATATATATATATATATATATATATATATAATCAAAGTAACAGGTGAATCTTGAAAACTGGTGTGGCAAAAGTGTATTTCCACAGACATTAATTTAATTCACACTCTCTGGTCCCCATTGACTTCTATAGTGTTTTTTCCCATACTATATAATTCAGTGGTTACCCAAATCCTTCAAAATGTCTTCTTTTGTGTTCAGCAGAAGAAAGGAACAACTTGAGGGCGAGTAACTAAATGATATCAGATTTTTTATTTTTGGGAAACTATCCCTTTAAAGTGTGTCAAAACTCTAATAATGACAAAATTAAAAATACATGTCGCTACTAAATGTTCAGGAGTGTTTAGACTTGATCTCAGCTCTCCGCAGCCACAGTCACGCCACTCAGATTGCTTCATATGAGACCACTCCAGCACTGGTTACACTCCCGAGTCTATATTTTAATGGGTTTCAATGAGGACATTTTTGTCCTTGAGGTCCTGAGAGGAACTATTTTTTGTACCTAGTGTAAAATAGATTTGTTAAAGGAAATGAGGGTGAAATATTTAAATTCCAATAAAAATACACGCCTGTGCCAAAATTTATGCAGTTGGCATTAACACAGGCAAAATTATCAAAAAACAAAACTGAAAATGACAAAAATGTCCATAAGGTCGCACAAGGGTTAATCAGTCTTGGGAAGGTTACTTTGGAAATGTAATAAATTACAGATTACAAGTTACCCTATTTAAAATGTAATAAGTAGTTTACTTATTAAAGTAATGTAACTGATTACATTTGATTACTTATTGATTACTTTTCTAAATTTCTAACAACTGTTTTCAACTGTTAATCATTTTCAAACATTTAAAGAAGGCAAGGTTAAACTTACAGTAATGCTCAACACTGATTACCGTCAGACTTTCAAAATCCCTCATCACTTGAATTAAGATTATAATAATTTAATTTTAAAGCACAGCCACCACAAAATCAGACTTTAGCACCTCATTTTACTTTGAGATCGTTCTGAGGTTAAATACAGATTTAAAATCATAACAAGAAAATAGTTTAATAGCTATGATACCGTTTTTGAAATCAAATATTTGCATAGCTATGACAGGAAACACTGGCATCTAACAATGCCTTGGAAAAAACAGTTCATCTTAAAAAAGAAAGCATATACATAAACCCAAATAGGAAATACAACAGTTATTGAATAAGCATGTGTCCTATTCTGTATCCTAAACTCCTGAAACATTGGTGTCTCATATTTTAGAGCAGTCAATGCAACTTATGAAAGAAATCAATTAAATCTGTATGTGGGTGTGGAAAAATTCAGATGTAACACCCTTTGTAATCAATAACATTTTCAGAAGTATCTGTAATTTAATTACACGTTTTCTCAGTAACTGTAACTGATTACAGTTACATTTATTGTGTAATTAAATTACGTAATGCCGTTACTTGTAACTAGTTACTCCCCAACACTGGTAATATACGATTTAATGTATTTGAGTGAATGCCGCGTCTCATGATCCTGTTTCTCCGACTCTCAGGATCCGTTCAGATGAAAGAGTGTGTTTTTGTCATTTCCATCCAGAGTCAGTGGTGACGATCAGAATCTGTTTCATCATGGATGACGCACAAACATCCAGAGATGAAGATGTTTCTCCAGGATGCAGGTACTTTCAATAAACACTATTAAAACATGTTTAAAAATGTTAAAGGTTAAAAAATAACTTAGAAATTAAGGTTTTATTAAAAAAACATTAGACCACCTTTTTGATGATAAATGCATTTTCAGACCTTGTGATAAAATTATGATTATAAAGGATGAAATCTGTCCTGTTATAGTTCAGTTCATCAGAAGAGTTCAGAACCAGAGCCCAGCTGTGTGTCTATGAGGAGTGACGAGTCTATAGGTCATCCTGTAAATTTTAAGAGTGCATATACACAGACTGATCTCAGGTATACCAATTTCCACATTAAAGATGTGATTTTAGTATGTAGTTTTATATTATCAGATATGAGAAATTCTTGTTGTACATCTTTATAGATTTTAACTAATGTTTATAGATTTTTTCCTGGACTGGGCTGAAGGGAAAGAGAATCGGGACGTCCAGCTCATATTTCCTCTTCCTTTCAGAGAGCTCAATCTGATGAAGAACAAAACACTCAGTCTTTCAAATCTTCTTCAGGTATTTTTCCCTGAAACGGCTTGTATCAGGGGAAAGTCTTCTGCTTTGTTCATCTGACTGTTCGGGAACATCTAGCGGCTATATGTGCACCTCTTTTTTATAAAGAACTGCTCACAAATTTTCTCTAGTTTGTCCTCTGACCTCTCAATGTTTTTTAAGTATACTTTATCAGACCTAATTAACTCTCCAGAGAAATCCATCAATCTGTTCCACTGTCTGAATGAACTGGGTGATCATTCACTAGTGGAGGAAATACAACAGTATCTGAGATCTGGATCAATAAATAAAGCCAAACTCTCTTCATCTCAGTGGTCAGCTGTAGCTTTTGTGTTGTTGGCATCAGAGAAGATGCCGGATGAGTTTGACATTAATAAATTTGTTGAAGGAAACAATGAAACCAAAAAACTGGAAGTTTTTCAGAAACTGCTGCCTGTGATTAAAGAATCCAGATCAGTTCAGTAAGTATAACTGAAAACAATCACTTCACTGTTAAAACATAAAGAAAATAAAAACTCAAATAGCCTCAGTGCTGCAGATGCTATCCAGAGTTTAGTAGTCAGTCTTTTGATGTGTTTTCTAATCAATAACACCATAAGATTTTGAAGTCAGAGCAGTTGCATATGAATAAATTAGATTTATCAGTTATTCAAATGTTTTGTTAAACCACTGACATTGTGCAATAATCTTATTTATCTTTCTTTAACGAGCCTGATGCTCTGTGGCGTTTTAGATCTCAGTCCGATGATCCATCAAAAGTTGATTTGTGCTTTAAGTTTGTATTTTTCTCTTCAATAATGGATTTACTGCTTAACTGATCTCAGAGAATGAGGAATGTCATTGTTCTCTACAGGTTGAAGAATTGTGGTCTCACAGATGAAGGTTGTGCTGCTCTGGCTTCAGCTTTGAGATCAAACCCCTCACACCTGAGACAACTGACTCTGTCTAATAATAATCTAGGAAGTTCTGGAGTACATTTTCTCTCTACTGTACTCAAGGATCCTCAGTGTAAACTGAAGAATCTGTGGTAAGATTGGACTATCACCATGATATATATATATATATATATATATATATACCTGTTGGGGCAGAGTGTGGGAATCTCTGATTCGTTCCCCATGTTAATTGATAATTAATTAGAGTATATAAGTGCTCTGAGTTTCTTTTGGGGTAGGAACTCTCTGTGGGATAGTTTCTCTCAGGAGTGGCTCTTGATCAGGATGTAACTTCTTTCTCATTTGTACTTTTTATGCATTTCTTTTATCATGTAGCTTAAAGTTTTTGTTGTGGTTATTATATTTGTTATTTTCTTAGTTTTCCTTTATTATCCCTAGACTTCTGTTTAATATTATTTATTGGTTATTGTTGTATTGTTGATATCGGTGACTGGTCCCTGTTCAATGTTGTGGCTTTAAACGAGTGGGCCGTAACAATAGTGCAAATAAAAATGGTCAAAGTACTCTTTAAAGTGTATTTTAGGAATAAATAAATGTGATCTTTTTTTTTAAATACAGTAATTCAAAGCATTGTCTTTAATCTCTCTTTGTTATAGTTCACTTCATCAGAAGAGTTCAGAATCAGAGCCCAGTTGTGTGTCTATGAGGAATGAAGCGTGTATAGATCATCCAATACATTTTAAGAGTGGAGAAACACGGACTGATCTCAGGTCTAACATTTCTGTAAAAGATAAGACTTGAAGATATGATACAGAATAAAAAAATATTATCTTTATTAACTCATGTAATAATGTGGTATTTTAATTTTACAGTTTCAGCTGATTGAGCTGTAAATGATTGAACACATGAGCTGCTCCTCAGTAACAGAATACTGCAGGACTGAGAGTCACACTGACTTTACACAGACTTGACATTACCATGCTGTTTTATATACGTAGTATTTTGTAATTTTAATACTAGTAATTTCAAAATATTGATATGTACTGAGCATCACATTGTGCTCATCTTTTAAAGCCAGAATAACTGACTCTCATCAATTTGATCTTTCTGACTATTTTTAAAATGTTTTATCTGTGTTACACATATTACTACTCTGTAAGAAAAATGATGAGGATTTTGTAGATCTTAATGAGGAAGTTTACTGTAGCGTAGCAGTGGCAAAATACATGTAGCACCTTGGGTTCATCTAATTTGTAATGAACCCAGAACAAACAAAACTCAATCCTTTTATCGTTACAATTTACCACCCTAATGTAAATGAAGTTGGTCCTGTTGTAACAGCTGTGGTCTGTATATTAAAGAAGTCCAGACAACCCAGTTTTTTGAGATGGCACTCAGTTTCCCACAGCTGTTCCCATTCTACGATTGATCAAGTCAAGTCATATTTATTTTTATAGGCCTAGCGTTTTATACAATACAGATTGAGTTTTACAGGAATAATGAAGAAAATAATGATTCAGTGATGCAACAGAGATCTACTTTGCTGTAAAGCAGAAAAACAATAGTGTTATTGTTGAGCTGAGGTCAGTTCAGCATTGATTCCATTCCATTCATTAACTTCATGAACATTTGCTCAGGATTTGACCACCCCAAATAGTGCAGAAACAACATCTTGACTTTCTTCCATTAATTAAGCCATTTTTGGATTTTGGAGTGGAATCAGGGTCAGGGCAGTCTGTACTTTCTTACAGCTCCATATGTATTGGTACAGATCTAAATTAAAACTCAACTATGCACTGAAGAGTGTCATCAGTCAAAACATTAGCATTTTGCAAGACAGACATTTTACATAAAAATACAGACAGTGCAGTTAAGAAATATTATTTATCCTGCTTGAATGAGACTATATTTTTTATTATCTTTTTTTGTGCTGTTACATTTTAGACCTCAGCCTAATGATTCATCAAGCATATTGATTTGTGTTTTGAGTTTGTTTAATGGAGTAACTGCTAAACCAACACTGCTAAACTAGATCGATCTGAACTGAGAGTGAATAGTGTGTCATTGTACTCTACAGCTTGTGGGAATGTGGCATCACAGATGAAGGTTGTGCTGCTCTGGCTTCAGCTCTGAGATCAAACCCTGAACACCTGAGACATCTGGATCTGTCTAATAACAACCTAAAAGATACTGGTGTGAAGCTGCTCTCTGCTGGTCTGAAGACTCTTCACTCCCTAGAGAAACTGTGGTAGGATTTCTTGACTATAAACAGACTTGACCTCAACACAGTCAGAACTGAGAAATGAAGAACATGCTGGATTCATTCTTACACTGTGTCTACACTGGACACTCGTGACACTGCTCCACAACAGCTTTCCACGCCAAACACGACAAAGCAACCATTACAAATAGATTTGTCCTTTGTATCAAAAGTAGTGTGGGTGCTTGAAGTATGTCATAAATAGAACAGGGCATCAGTTTACTGTCAGGAATTTTTTGTTGCGTTGTTCTGAATCTAGTGTAGACAACATCACTGATTGTAATGGGTTCCGTTTGCTTTTGTCACATCGCGCCGCTCGCTTCTAGTGTAGATACTGTGGTACTGTTGATCACGTTAATCTTTCTTCAGTGACCGTTTTTAAATTATGTTTTTATTGTGTAAACACAGACGTACACACACATACATGTTGGTGCAGTTATTATGAGGACTCTCTGTAGGCATAATGGTTTTCATACTGAGCTAATGATATTTTCTATCTAAACATAACCCTACCCCTTAACAAAACCCTCACAGAAAACTTTCTGCATTTTTTACATTTAAATTTTTTTAATTTAATGTTTATTTAGCCATTTGGATTATTGGATTAGGGACAGCTGTGATGCCCTCAAAATGTAAGGGTAAAGACCTGAAACCTAATACACACTACATTATGATGATATTTAGTGTGTAATGTAGGTCAAGCCAGTACACACACACATGCACACACACTTTAGTACAGATAAATTAATAACATTATAAAACTCAGCTTTGTAGTGAATAGTGTTATTAAATAAAACATTTTTTGAATAAAATACAGACCGTGTAATTATGAAAATTATGCCGTTATAAAGTGCCATTTATCCTGCTTGAATGAGACTTTAGATGTTTTTGATCATGTTTTTGTGGTCTGTGAAATTTTTGACCTCAGTCCAATGATCCATCAAACATATTGATTTTTCTCTTTAAGCTTGTACTTCTCTTTTATAATGGATTCACTGCTAAACTGATCTGATCTGAGAGAGTGAAGAGTGTGTCATTGTTCTCTACAGGTTGTGGCGTTGTCGTTTCACAGTTGAAGGTTTTACTGCTCTGGCTTCAACTCTGAAATCAAACCCTGAACACCTGAAAGATCTGAATCTGTCTGCTAATAAAGTAGGAAATTCATTGACTCTGCTGTCTGAAGTACTACGGGATCCTCGCTGTAAACTGGAGAGACTGCAGTAAGATATATTCTCACACATGAAACACAATGTAATATTTGAAGTGTTCAGTCTCTTTCTGCTGCTGTGAGTTCAGCTGATTGAGCTGGAAATGATTGAACACTTAGTGTTGAGCTCAGAACCTAGAGTCCATGTCTACACTTTGGAAAAAATAAAATTATTTTTCTTTTATTTATATACTGGTTATTGCTATAGCTTTTTACCATGTTAAATTTACATATGGAAATATGGTTTATGCAGGTGTGGCTTGTGTATAAACTGCAACAATGTAATGTGATAACCATAAATGCATTAAAAATGCTATCACATATTTATTTTTTGACACAGATGAAAACAAGGCAGTATAGGGATCAGTGGTTTGTACAATGGTTCGGCTGACAAAACATCTTTCCAAACAACTTTCAGTAGACAAAAACTAATAAAACTGTTTTGAAAGTCATTTGTTATGCTTATACAGAAAAAAAAAATTTAAAAAGAGGAAACTTTAAAAATGATCAAGCAACCAGCTTAAAACTTTTTGGACTATTTGAGATGGACTGACATAATAATAGTAATAATAACAGGAATAATAATAATACAGACAGAATAATAATCAACATTAATATTCAGGCCAGATAATTAGCCTATATTTTATGTGATGGGGTCAGTAAGTGTGGGGTTAGATTTGTTCCATTATTCCAAATAAATAGATTATGATTCACAAATAAATGTACGATTCACAAAAATTAAACAAATTCACAAATAAATAGAATGAGATCCACAAATAAATGTTAGAGTTGCACGTATTTGTGGATCGCTTGGATTTTGAAACAGCATCAAGACATTCCAGCAAATCCACAAATAGGTAGATTCCACCCACCGTCTACTCAAGCCAATTAGATAACGGCCACATAGCGCTGGCCAATTAAAGCACTTCTCACTATTTTGATTGTAAACCACATTTTGCTTTACAATCAGGGCAGTCTCGTCCAGAAATAACTTTGCTCATTCATCTGCATTGGTTCAAATAGAAAGTGAAAGAAAGAAAGTGACGTGGCATGTGGCCAAGTATGGTGACCCATACTCGGAATTAGTGCTCTGCATTTATCCCATCCAAAGTGCACACACACAGCAGTGAACACACACACAGAGCACCATTTTTTTGCTGCGGCGCCCGGGGAGCAGTTGGGGGTTCGGTGCCTTGCTCAAGGGCACCTCAGTCGTGGTACTGAAGGTGGGAGAGAGCGCTGTACAGTCCCCCCCCCCACCTACAATCCCTGCCGGTACGAGACTCGAACCCGCAACCTTTGGGTTACGAGTCCAACTCTCTAACCATTAGGCCACGACTTCCCACTAGGAAGTATAAGGTCCATAAAAAATTGGTACAGTAAAATTTAAAATTTGGATTTCATTAGACCATGTATCAAGCCAAGCCACAGTATTTATTTTACATGCCAATGCCAGAGAAACAGCGGTTTACATGTCTGTTATAGGAACAACACTATACTAGATACTAAAAAATTCACAAATTAATGCCAGGCAGAGTTGTGTTTGTGACATAAAACATATTTGTAAATATTTTTATTTATGTGTGAATTAATTTTTTTGTGAATCCCTTTACATTTATTTATGGAACATAATCTATTTATTTGGAATAATGGAACAAATCTAACCCCATAGGAAGGGACCTGGGTAATGGATAGGAGGGCGCTGGCCCAAAAATTATGAGAAGCATTGCGTTAGATGAATGTTTGACCATTGCGTTCGCGTCTCACTTCTTTTGCAGTGTCGTTCACATGACACGCCATTCTAAAAACACAGCACTCAGAAGAAGTTTAACATTTAGAAAAGACCTAGATATTGCTTTTTCCATTCCACTGCCCTGCATCTCGTGTTTTTAAATGCAAAAATGTGTTCTATGTGAATGGCCCCTTTGACCTCAGTCCAATGATTCATCAAAAACGTTTTTGTTTTAAGTTTATATTTTGTCTTTAATAATGGATTCACTTCTAAACTGATCTGATCTGAGAGAGTGAAGAGTGTGTTATTGTTCTCTACAGGTTGTATTGTTGTAGTCTCACAGTTGAAGGTTGTGCAGCTCTGGCTTCAGCTCTGAGATCAAACCCCTCACACCTGAGACAACTGGATCTGTCTGACAGTAAAATAGGTGATTCTGTAGTAAATCAGCTCTCTGCTGTACTGGAGGATCCTCGGTGTAAACTGGAGAAACTGTGGTAAGATCATATACAGGCACTTTCAAAGTAACTTCAAAAACACAGCGCATTAAAAACGTCAAGATGGTCATGACGAAAATAGTGTGTGTGCTTATTATGATTATTACAGTAATCTGCAGGCTACGCAAAAAGACAATCCTTGAAATGTTTTTCATTTTATCCGTCATTTTATCCGTATTTTATCTTCACCAAGAAGCGTCATTTATTCAATCAGATAAAGACTCGTTTTCTTCTTAAAGTCACCATGAAATCAAAAATGACAATTCAAATGTTTATACAGAGTGTTGAAGTATTTATTTTAAATGATTTATCCGTGCACATTTCTATTTTTTTAAATTCATTTGCACTTGTAATCTTCAATCAAAAACATTAACCTGATCTAATCAATTTATCAACATTTCAGTCTCTTGACTTTAAACAGACTCAAGCCCAACAGAGTCAGAACTGAGAAAAGAAGAACATGCTGGATTCATTCTTACTGTTCATCACATTCCCCTTTTTGCAGTGACTGAAAATATTGTTTTACAAATGTAAAAAAAATCACTTCTCCATACATATTGGAGAATAAGATCCATCAGACATATTGATTAGTGTTTTAAGTTTGAACTATTCCTCTAATAATGGATTCACTTCTCAATCTGATCTGAACAGAGAGTGAGGAGAGTGTCATTGTTCTCTACAGGTTGAGGGGTTTTGGGGTCACAGGTGAAGGTTGTGCTGCTCTGACTTCTGCTCTGAGATCAAACCCTGAACACCTGAGAAATCTGAATCTGTCTAATAATAATCTAGGACAATCAGGAAGGAAGTTGCTCTCTGATCTGAGGGCTGATCCACATTACAAACTACAGAAACTGCAAATCTGTGAGTATATTTTTTTATTTAAAGCTTTTAATTTGGCCCAAGTTTAGTAACAGGCCTCATATGGGTGTAATTGGAAAAAGCTAAAAAATAAGATAATTCAGCTCCACTTTAGTCTCTGTCCGTCTAAACTGTTTAATGAGAGTTTAATTTAGTGACTGATCTATGAATATAGATCTCTTACAGTGTTTCCATGTGTAAGCGATAAAGAGAAAGTTGTTGATCATGTAATTATTAATCTATAAGCGGTTTTTCATTCATATCTGTAATATGAATATGCTAATATCTCTGACTGTTTTTTCTGAAATTGATCTGCTGTGATGTGACGGCAGTAATGTCTCATACTCATATGTGACTGTCTGTGTGTTTTATTGTAGGACTCTCAGTATTTAGATGTCAGTCCAGTTTCCTCAGGATCAGCTGATGGTGAATAAGGAGCCGCTACAGAGACACACAGTCACACAATCAACAGAGACTCAAGACACAGAGACACACAGAGATCTTGTTTTTATCTTTATGCGGGTCTGTTCTTTTAAATTACAGATTTCCACAATGATTTATTAGAGGACCTGAACTCACTTTATCATTTAAGACTCAATTTTATAAACAAGGGCCCATGAAAATCAGTGCCGAAAAGCACCATTAGCGAGTTGGAATTGTTTTAGATTCACTAGATATTGATTACAATGTAGCTGTAACACTCAATACACTACAAGAAGTCACAAAACTAAAACACTCATTTTAATCAACAAGTCATAAATAAGAAATTTGTCAATTCATTTCCTATCAGTATAACTTTTTAACATGTTTTCTTGGACTCAAGAATATTTTTAAAACAACTCGAGTCTTTTATCCTTTACTCATGTCATGAAGAAAGAACTTGGAATGTACTTATATGCTTTTACAATATCTGCCTCACGTATATACTTGTTGATGTAGATGGGACTCTTATCATAGTATTTGAAACACACACGGCAGATGCGGCTGATGTTGATGTGGCCTGCCGCACTTTTAGCCAGTCACTAGGGATCAGCAGTCAGACGTGATGATTCATGAGTGACGGGTTTTTAGCGCGATAAGGGATCAGATTTTGAATGCATAGCTGTATATTCAAGTGATCACAATGCCAGAGTGGCCTGAATATAAGTTACACTAAAGAGTGGGAGAGTGACTCAACTCTCACAACGTGAATTACACCTGTGGAGGGAGATGACATGAAGGCTCTAATATCATTGTAACTCTGAAATCAGAGCACAGTTGAATAATTTAATCAAAATTGAAACTAAATATGGCACTGTGCCAAGTTCTGTTCTGCTTCCCGGAAGACTTCCTCTAGTTCTGTCTGAAGTTAAAGTGCGACACGAAGGTAAGCGCATTACTGTTGCTGTCTATTTTTTATCATTCAATATGTATCAATGAATGACAATTTTGACTGTCATGGTGTGTGCATGAAGGAGTGTGAAATACCTGCTAATTACGTTGCTTATTCCGATCACTTATATTGGGCAATTTTTGAATTTAAAGTGGCTTATTCTGACTGTTGACATTGAAAATGATGCACGTGTTTTTTCGAGAATATCGGTTAATTTCTTGATTGCCGTTTTGACATAGTGTCTGCCTGCATATTTTAGCCATATTTGGTCATTCTCTTTCAATGTAATTGCCCTGATTTTATCCATTTTCCTGTGAAATTTATCTATTTTTATATTATTTTGTCATCATTATTTTGTTTTAAGGAGTTAAAAACTACCCTTCAAATAAAAACTGACACTTCAAATAAACATTGATAATCTCTAAACAATTATTCATATGCAACAATAAAAGTAATTATGTCTACTTACTGTCTATTTAACGTTTTAATTGTTGTGATTAATTATGGAAAAAAATAACGCATATGGGTTTATTTAAGATATATATAGTTTAGCAATATCACACAGCAAGAATGCTGTTTTTCCCGAATATCTGCACGATTACAAATGTGATGTTGATTTTATACAATAGTTCAATAAAAATAATTTAATATGTGAAATTTTAGACATTATATTGTATTGTCTGCTTGGCTCAATTTCGCAAATAGTTCAAACCAAAGCCACAGCAGAACTGTTGTTTGTCTCTTAGAAATACAGTGGTGTTTTGTTCCTGAATAAATCTACGTTACGTTTTTGAACGAATCGAGTCAATGATTCAGTGAGCAATTCATAAAGAGTCACTTGCTTCATTTCCGAATTAATCACTCGTTTGAAGGAGTCGGTTGAATGAATGACTGAATGACTCACTCAATCATTAATATGGTGACTTGTCGCCACCCACTGGAGGTTTTAGTTTCATATTTTGAGTATCAGTTCATTTAAAAAAAAATAATAATTTCATGGGCCAGTTGCATAAACATACTCACCACGTTAAGACTATGTCTTAAGTTTGACTAACTAGCAGTTAACCAAGTGGTTATCAGTCTTACTTTTCAGATTCAAATTATAACAATCTAAGTTTTTATGTAGGCTAACTGACTTTAAAAAGTTATGACCAGTCTTGCAGAAAAAAAAATAGGTAACTTTTAAGACTAGTCTAAGCAGTTTATGCAACTGGCCAATGTCATATTTCAATATTAATTTTTTTAAAACCATTAATGTCCATCTATTATCATTATTTATGTTATGTTGGATCAAAATATTTATTTCTAAAGCTACTTTTTGTAATGTCTATTCAATGCTTTACTCACCTAACACAATGTTTTTAAATAATCTTTTGGGGTGTATATTCTAAGCTAAAATTGATGTATGATTAATTTGTGATTAATTGGATAAATTAGGATCTAGTTGCTACATCATGGTGTTACAGATGATTTTGAATACAAACAGGCCTCCTCAAATTAATTTTACATGTGTTTGTATTTTTGTGTCTTGGATTGACTCTATGTATACAGGCAGAGGAAGACAAGTTGAGCTAGAATCTTAGTAGTGTCCCTGGAACATATTTTGTCTTTAAAATACAACCTTGTAAAAATGATTTTTTAAGGATGAAATTTTATTTGCAAATATTAATGAAATAACTCCAGACTCGACTCGGACTCGTGATGAAAGACTCCAGACTTGACTCTGATTCCATGCTTAAAGACTTCAGACTTGACTTCGGACTCCAGCTTACAGAGTTCAGACTTGCCTCGGACTTCAGATGAAAGACTTGTGGACATGTCTGATTAGTAACCTCAAGAAAAGGCCTGACTACAGATGTTATTGTAAATGTGTCTACCAGCAGAGGGCGTGAAAGATAATGCTTTCTTACCTTTCTCTTCCTGCCTATGAACACAGTTAATTACTAATAATTGTTGACACATTCCTCTTAATGGCATTTCTGAAGCCAGCATCAGAAAGCAGTGATGAGACAGTCACTCTCTTAATTCCACACTTTATATTAACCATTATGTTCTGTTTGGGTCCCAGAGCCTCTTTAAGTAATGAAAAACATATGTCTTTATTTTTGCATTGCTATATTTTACGGAAAGACCTAAATTACACCTGAATATGCGAAAGCATCAGAAAACTCACTCTACAGAAAGACCGTTCACCTGCTCTCAATGTGGACTGAGTTTCAAAGGAAAAGGCCACCTTGTGACACATGAAAGAATTCACACTGGAAAGAAGCAGACCACGTGCCATCAGTGTGGGAAGAGCTTCATACAGTCATCAGGACTCACTTACCATCACTCTGGAGAGAAAACATTTAATGCCGAGTTCACACTGCACGATATTAGCCCGATTTTTCACTCGTCGACAGGTTTTGCGAAATCGCCGACAAATGCCCGACATCGGAGGCAAATCGTCTGTGTGCGTAAGCGTCCAGTGCTCGAACTGGACAGAGCAGATTAAGCCTTTCTCGGCCTACTTTCTGGAACGGAGGAGGACAGAATGCCTGAAGTAATATGGGGCCAGGTGAAAAAGTGGGCATCTTAGGGACATACCCAGCCCTCGGGTAT
>NW_015630071.1:8453-8723 GCF_001515625.1 Sinocyclocheilus rhinocerous | reverse complement strand
CAGTTGAGAGACCAGATGCTAGGAGCTGTGCCCCCTCAGGGGCCACGCCCACAACTTCCTTAAATAAGTATAAGGATAATTATAAATATTATAAATTATTTATGATTATAAATAATTCGCCTAAATAAGTGGTTCTCTGTAGTGGAGAAAGTACACTCTTCTTGGCGTTTAGTCTTAACCCCAGCTCTCTCATATGGGAGCACCGGTGATCACCGCGAGATGCATGCCGGTTAGAAAAGTGTCCGAGTTACGTCCGACTTGCTCTGATGT
>NW_015630071.1:2979-8428 GCF_001515625.1 Sinocyclocheilus rhinocerous | reverse complement strand
TCATGTTAATCAGCAGCACAGCACATGAGTGAGAATAACGCGATATCTGTCTTTGATCTAGTAGGTATCTTTTTTATTATTATTATTATGCCATACATCAGAACAATACAACGAGAAACACTCAAATGTAGAAGAAAAATAGAAAAAGATGAACAACATTAATGTAAAACAGTGCCAGAGGACAGTAACAAAATAAGTAATCTTGTAGGTATCTGTTCACTTCGAGAGGTCAGAAATGTCCGTCTTGCCTGCTCTTATTTCACTCCTCCCCTCACTGCAGCCGCCTACTCTCGCTTTCATTTCAGGCGAGGCGAGGCGCATCTCAAACAAACCTAATGTCACATCTGGAAGAGAGGCATACAAGCACGTGTTTGTGTGCGCACGTTCGTTTTCTCTGAATCGCACTTATGCACTTTTGAGAAATGATCTTAGAACAAATTTAGGACGGTTTATACGCAACATTTTATAAATGAGGCCCCAGGAGATGTTTCCTAATAGTTGCTGATTCTGAGGTTGCATGACTTCGTTCATTTAATAAATGCATTAAAACTCATTACTGTGTTGGAAATATTTACTGTAAAATGTTGGGTGGACTGTAAGCCCAACAAGCTTTAACGCTCTCTAACGGCGAACTATTGGAATTTAGAAAATTTTGGAAGCCAAACAGCCCAAAGCGGTCAGTAGTTTAAGTTTGCTTTGTTGTATCTTTTAACATGATACGAACTGAGTGCCTGTAATCAGTCAGGGCAAGACGTACAAAACGAGCACCGCACGATGCGTAAGCGTGACGTCATCATTGCTCGCGTCACAAAAAAAGCGAAAGTAAAAACTAAGCTACTAACGGTAAAAATATAAAAAAGTTTCCATTATTTTATTCCATCATTTTATTTTTATATGTAAATAACATTCAGAAACGGTAATTGAAATAAATAAGGATCAATATGAAAGAAAAACAAAACAAAAGAAATGCCATTTATTTATTATTTCATCTGACATGCGCAACACGGACCGAAGCGCACCTAGAGGCGCGCTAAAAAAGAAACAAAGTGCGTTTATTCACATATTGTTCTCTCTCTTAATATGTACGTGAGTGTATACAGCATCATACAGTATATGCCTAAAGGATTGAAGGCTGTCGGGTAAAAGAAGAGCATACTGATGCAGTTCACTCAGTCTGCTATTTTATTCCAACCGTTACTCCTCACCAGACGCTTCCGTAAATATTTAGTTTATAAGTTACACTTCAACTACGTGTAATGGTGCAACGAAAAAATATTTAGTAGTGCGTAAGTTGTAACTCAGGATAAATTGTATGTATTTAATCATATAGTGTTATAGCAATGTGGGTGAGTAGCTGACAGATGTGGCTTTATTGTATTCAAATTCTGGCTTTCTAATGCAAACAGTCTATGAGAAACTAAAGGAAATGCAAAAAGTGTTGCAACCGTCCCCACTCTCCCCTACTTCCCGAAAGACTTCCTCTAGTTCTGTCTGAAGTTAAAGTGCGACACGAAGGTAAGCGCATTACTGTTGTAGTTGTTGTTCATTTTTTGTCGTTCAATATGTATCAATGAATGACAATTTTGACTGTCATGGTGTGTGCATGAAGAAGTGTGAAATATCTGCTAATTACGTTGCTTCTTCCGATCACTTATATTGGGCACTTTTTGATTGCCGTTTTGACATAGCCTACTGTCTGCCTGCATATTTTAGTCATATTTGGTAATTATCTTTTAAAGGGGTCATATGATGTTGCTAAAAAGAACATTTGGTGTAGGCCTATTTGGTGTAATGAAATGTGTTTATGCGGTTTAAGGCTAAAAAAACACATTATTTTCCACATACTGTACATTATTGTTTCTCCTCTATCCCCCGCCTTTCTCAAACGTGTTGATTTTTACAAAGCTCATTGCAAATCTTCCCACATCGTGACGTAGACATGTGGGGGCGTGTTAGAACGAGCCGCTTTAGGTAGGCGTGGTTAACTCTTAACTTTTATAAAGAATATCTCTTTGGATTTGAGACTTTAGTCTTTGCAACTTTACAGATCTTCTTTATGCACCTAGAGCTTGTAACGCTCCAAAGAGAAAGGAAATTGAAATCGCATCATATGACCCCTTTAATGTATTTGCCCTGATTTTATCCGTTTTCCTGTGAAATTTATCTATTTTTATATTATTTTGTCATCATTATTTTGTTTCAAGGAGTTTAAAATGGTCCTTATCAACGCCTTGAATGACATGGCAATAACATTCTATCACATTATTTTGAGAGTTAACGTTTTGGGCGCTTTTTTTTTTTCTTGGAGTGGGCGGGTTTTGGTGAGCTTTTGGGCTGGAAATCGTCCATCCAATCTAGCAACACTGGTGTGTTATATTACCGTATCAGAATCAGGAACCTTCTTAGATCTTCTAGATGCAATTGAAGATACCGGAAGGACAGCATCAAATCTTAGAACGTGTCATCTTAGAAGTTGAACGCATCCACAAAGGTATAACCAAGCGGCAACCTCACGCTCTCTCTCGTGAAGCCAACACGGAAGTGACTTAAGCTGTAATTCGTCAACTGGCCGCTAGAGGCTGGCTGCAAAAGAGACTCAATCCCATAGACTCCCCATGTTAAAATGCCCAACTTTACAGCAGAAAAAAACATGTTTACAGCCTGGTTCAAAAAATGGTTTTGGTCTATATAGCTAATGTTGACCTTCATGACAACTGTGAGGGGGGTGAATTTTTTTTATAACTCATCCGTTTAAATTATATTAAGCCTTAAAGTTCTGCATAATTAAGGGCGTGGCCATCTAGCCATCGAGCTAGGTGGGCGTGGCTTCAGCAACCAGCTCCCACCTTTTTGCCCATTTTCGATTATTCGGGAGTGACGCGCTGCCAAGATGGCGACGGCCCGCTCCGCCCACTTTGAGCTTCAAAAACGCTCTTCAGAAAACTACGGGTGACGTCACGGACACTACATCCATGTTTTTATACAGTCAATGGGTATAACATTAACTCACATATGCTGCGGTGTTGTCAAAAACATGAATGAAAAATCTAACCTAGCACAACGTTTTATCATTCCTTTCGTAATATAGCTTATTAAAGCAATTTAACTTATTAAAGTCAACCTTACCTTGCCAACTTACCTTGTCTGTGAACAAATAAAATAAAGAAATTGCAAAATGATATTTAAGAATGTTTTCAATGTTTTAATTACATTTTAATGAATGTTGCAACTGCCCCTGTGGACTGTTGCAACCGTCCCCTGTTGTAGGGTCAGTTGCAACATTTGACTTTGTCTATTCAAGGATAAATTGTATGTATATAATCATATGTACATGTGTTGTAGCCATGTGGGTGAGTAGCTGACAGATGTCGCTTTATTGTATTAAAATTCTGGCTTTCTAATGCAAGCAGTCTCTGAGAAACTAAAGGAAATGCAAAAAGTGTTGCAACCGTCCCCACTCTCCCCTACTTCCCGAAAGACTTCCTCTAGTTCTGTCTGAAGTTAAAGTGCGACACGAAGGTAACCGCATTACTGTTGTTGTTCATTTTTTATCGTTCAATATATCAATGAATGACAATTTTGACTGTCATGGTGTGTGCATGAAGAAGTGTGAAATACCTGCTAATTACGTTGCTTATTCCGATCACTTATATTGGGCACTTTTTGAATTTAAAGCTGCAGTCCGTAAGTTTTGCCTCTTTGTCGCCATCTCTGTTTGAAAACCTGCAATTGCAGCTGTTTGTGGAATTATCTTCCTTGCGTGGGTTGTGTGGTGGCCCGGCATGGCTCCAGCGTGGATGAATCTAATGTTTTGAGGTGAATGTGTGGCTGTCAGTCACCGCACCGGTGTGGATATTTACTGTACTTCACAATCACAGATTGTAGCCTGCGTCTTGGAATATATGACCCAAATAAGAATTTTCACTGGATATTGCCATCTGAACAAGTAACAAGTCTGCCACTTTTGTTCTGACTAACTGAGGAAAAAAACATTACAATAAATCGTGGTACCAATGGTGATTTAATCTAAAGATCGGTTAGCTCATATCACAAACCATGCAAATTATTATTATTGTTATACTTTATTCTCAAATTATTAATGTTGACAACATCAGCATTGCCTATAGTGTGTATTAGCGTGTATATTTCAATTTCTGTACAGTCTAATCTCTAATTGTCATACTCTTCGAATTTCATATTAAGAAATTCTTTTAACCCAAAAAGCAAATTATGCTCCCTTCGAACTGGTTCTCTTTTAAAATACAAATATTGTGTAATCCCAGGCTATCTGTAATCAAAAGCACATTTAAAACTGGAATATAATTGAACTTCATTCACATGTGTTTCATAAACACATAGTCCTTTCTGGATTACAAACCGCCATCAAAATGATAAGAAACATTATTATAAGATAACCGTTGTGAATCGGACTAAAGTAAGGCGATAGTTTTGAACACTGGCTGGTTATGTACTTGCTCAAATATTGATTTCGTATAATTTTTTACCAAAAAAAGTTACGGACTGCAGCTTTAAATTGGCTTATTCTGACTGTTGACACTGAAAATGATGCACATGATTTTCAAGGATATCGGTTAATTTCTTGATTGCCGTTTTGACAGTGTCTGCCTGCATAATTTAGTCATATTTGGTAATTATCTTTTAATGTATTTGCCCTGATTTTATCCTTTTTCCTGTGAAATGTATCTATTTTTATATTATTTTGTCATCATTATTTTGTTTTAAGGAGTTTAAAATGGTCCTTATCAACACCTTGATTGACATGGCAATAACATTCTATCACATTATTTTGACCATTAACGTTTTGGGCGTTTTTTTTTTTTTTTTGGAGTGGGTGGGTTTGGTGAGCTTTTGAGCTGGAAATCGTCCATCCAATCTGGCAACACTGGTGTGTTATATTACCGTATCAGAATCAGGAACCTTCTTCTAGATGCAATTGAAGATACCGGAATGACAGCATCAAATCTTAGAACGTGTCATCTTAGAACGCATCCACAAAGGTATAATATTAACTCACATATGCTGCGGTGCTGTCAAAACATGAATGAAAAATCTAACCTAGCACGAATAACCTAACCTTATCATTCCTTTCGTAATATAGCCTACGCATATACGGCTTTTCTCTGTGTGTCTGTGTGTTCAGGTTTGATTAAAGGGGTCATATGATGCAATTTCAAATTTTCCTTTCTCTTTGGAGTGTTACAAGCTGTTCGTGCATAGATAAGATCCTTAAAGTTGCAAAGACTAAAGTCTCAAACCCAAAGAGATATTCTTTATAAAAGTTAAGACTTGTCCACGCCCTCCTAAAATGCCTCGTTTAAACACGCTCCCACATGTCTACGTCACTGTGTGGGAAGATTTGCATAACACCGCCCAAATGTTCACGCAAAGAAAGAAGGCGTAACTTTTATTCTCGCTGTAGTATTGTTGC
>NW_015630071.1:0-733 GCF_001515625.1 Sinocyclocheilus rhinocerous | reverse complement strand
ATTAGGGGTTCAAGCACGCAGTGCTGAAACCCTATTGTAATTGTAAGGATTTTTTCTCCGCTAAAACTGATCGTGCAGACCAAACCGTAAGGCCTAGAGAGCTGAAACTTGGCCAGAAGGTAGAGCTCCCTGAGGGGACATTCTGACAAAGGCTCACCCCAATCGGCCAAAGGGGGGCGCTACAGCGCAAAAAAATAACATTTCAAACATTTTTGGCCCTAACTCGTACACCTTTTGTCGTAGACTCAAAATTTTTACATCGTTGCAATCCTTGGGTCAACACAAACAAAAGTAGAGTCAAACAGATTTTCTCTACGACGCACGGTTTTTCCGTAAAATTGACCTATATCCCAAACCTACTTTTGCAAACTAGTCCGAGGTTTTTCACCCGATAGGAACCAAACCACTGCAGAAATATTCGCTGGACAATGAATATCAATAATTATTTTTAAAAAGTTGAAATTTCGATTTTTGCGCGAAACAGTACGCCAAGAAGTTTCTATGCTAACGTTAGCCAAATGTTAATTGAAGTATAACTCTTGAACGGAATGAGATATCTTCACCAAACTCAGTGCACGTATGTAGGAGCTTAATCTTTGGTCAAATTAAAAAAACAAACAAGTTTAAGCACCTATTAAACAAGGTTAACGGAGGTTAATCGGAACGAAACTTGGTGGGCATGTTCGAATCAGGGCCTTAAAGGTCTGTAAGAATTTTGAAAGAAATCGGCCAC
>NW_015630070.1:833-959 GCF_001515625.1 Sinocyclocheilus rhinocerous | reverse complement strand
CAATTCTTCTTTCTCCTCATTATCTTCAATCAACTCTGAAACAAATGTAAAAACAGCAGAAAGTAGACAATTGCATTACAAAATTTTGATCATTTTAATGTAATTTTATAAATTATACTTCTCTGA
>NW_015630070.1:0-137 GCF_001515625.1 Sinocyclocheilus rhinocerous | reverse complement strand
GAACGAACGACGACAGGAGGTTACACACTGCATGACTTTACAATAGGAAGAATCGCCGACAGCTCTGTCTGGTGCAGGGTTCCCAGGTTTTTGCTACAAAACCCGTCCAATTACTACTCAAAACTAGCCTGAAAATA
>NW_015630069.1:817-905 GCF_001515625.1 Sinocyclocheilus rhinocerous | reverse complement strand
AGGCGCGGCGAATCCGCACCAAATTCGGGGGATCCCTTCAGCTCGCCGAGCCCTCTCGAACGCTACCCTCCGCGCGTCGGTAGCCCCT
>NW_015630069.1:0-303 GCF_001515625.1 Sinocyclocheilus rhinocerous | reverse complement strand
CAAATCCGTGAATGAATGTTCCGAAGTGAAATAAACTTCAACGGAATAAAGCTGAATTGAATTAAAGAATGGAATTGAATTGAATTAAATAAACTTCAACTTTACTGTTCAGTGCACTCTGATGTCACTCATTTTGGATAATAAAGTTTATTGTTAAATTGTTAAATGCCCTGCCTCCATCATTACATATCTTTGTCAGGTCATTATAAGTGTTTGATCACCACATTTGAGTGATCATTGCAAAAAACGTGTTTATGCATATATATTCTGTTTATGTATATACTGTATTCTATATACAGTATA
>NW_015630068.1:0-1255 GCF_001515625.1 Sinocyclocheilus rhinocerous | reverse complement strand
TTGTAACGCTGGGTTGTGTTGAGCACGCCAGCTGTTGGCATTTAGTGAGCACAGAGGGGGGGGCATCAGGTGAGCAAGCTAGTGAAAGGTTGCACAGGCAAAAGAGAAGGTCTGCACATATCCCAAAACTTATTTTAAATGCAAAATTGATTTTCGTGCGCTCGAAATACTTTTTTCTAAACGTTGCACGCGCAAAAGAGAAGGTCTGCACACATCCAAAAACGTATTTTAAATGCAAAATTGATTTCCGTGCCCTCGAAAGACTTTTTTCTTTGCGAAACGAACATTTTCTCTACAAACTCAGATCGCGCGCGTGCAAAATGCACTTTTGTGCGCTCAAAATATGATCTTTCGCGAGCAGAATTGTGGCAGAAATGTAAGCCCATAGAGGTAAGCCAACAGCTTGAGGCTGTCCACACTGGATGCGACAAAGTGACCATTGCAAATCATTTGTACTTTGTCAAACAGTAGGCCTATATTCAAACCCTGATTAGAATAATATAAAATCTAAATAAACAAAATGGATCGGCATTAATCTAATATCCCCAATTAAATTTAAATAAACATGACGGATAGAATCAAAAAGACATTTAGGCTAACTCTGATAGAGTGATGTATCAGAATCAGAATCAGAATGAGCTTTATTGCCAGGTATGTTTTCACATACGAGGAATTTGTTTTCATGACAGAAGTATATCTTAATAATTAGCTATTTACAGTGCAACGTCTGCATATCAGTCATGTTACAGTGCTTGTTGTATCCTTATAATAATGGATACAGCATTGATGTGCATCCTGGCGATAACATATGAAATGCAGGCTAATCAAAAAATAAATAATTAAATAAATAAAGCTTTGAATTTGCCGGTATAGACGAAAACATCGCGGATGAATTTAGACATTAAAGTTTTTACATTGTAATGTAATGTAGGTCATCGTGTAGATATGTAATGTAGGTCAAAAACCCTTGCTACATGTACTGCGTTAGACTTCACTTAGACCAAGTCGTTAGACTAGGTCGCTGTGGATAAAAGCGTCTGCAAAATGATAAAATGTAAATAAAAATATGAATTTATTCGAGACCTACTACAGCGCATGCGCGTAAAATATCCACTACGTAGTGGATATAGTCCAGCTACATCATCGTGATGCAGGCTGCAGTGAGGACACACTCGGGCACTCTTCAATTTTCACGCTCAACTCCTGCACACTACGATATAGAAGTTGGCAACACTGCGGTTACTAGAGAAGAGGA
>NW_015630067.1:0-1126 GCF_001515625.1 Sinocyclocheilus rhinocerous | reverse complement strand
ATCGCATCATATGACCCCTTTAAGTACTGTTAAAATCAGATACTCGAAGACTTTTACTCAAGTTGTTTTGGAGTTGGTGACTTGTAACGTGTAGTGGAGTAATTTTCACTGTAAGGTATCTTTACTTTTACTCAAGTATGGTTTTTAGGTACTCTTTACACCTCTGGAGACATGTGATGCAGCACTAAACACTCTCGCGGTCGGTGCTGCACGGTGCTTGTAACGTCTTTCTCTGATAGTTTTAAATACTTTCACACTGCCTTTGTTTGCTGCATTAGTGCATGCCTCTATCTGATCGCGTCACGTCATTCTTCTGTACATATTATTCGGCCTTTTCGCTTATTCGGCCAAACACGAAAGAGATTTCTTTGCTATTTTCGGCCGAATAATTTAGGTTGCCGAACATTCGGTGCATTCCTAGTTCTGTCTAATACGGATAGAAGTCTGTCTAATAATTAGATAGAACGGTTAAACAAAGGAATTAAAATGTATACAAAAAGTATTATAACGATTGCTTTTATATTATTAGTAATAGAAAGGCAAACATTATAATACTTTCTCATTTGCCGTCAGCATTCAGCAAATACGCATTTATATCATTTAAATAAATCTTTGAATGACTAATGAACATTTAATTTCACAAAGCTTGCAAACTTAGTCGGATCCAGTTGTGAGATCTTGTGAAGTGTGCGTTTGTATCCTGCATGATCGCGCGTTCTCTGCGTGACGGTCGATTCGTGTGAATTGAATGCGGACAGGTGGAGAGTTCAGCTTCTCTGGAGACGCGCGATCGACAAACTTTAAACTCGTGATTTTAAATTATGCAGCGCTTTATGCATTTGCCCACTGCCATATTCATGTTATTTTCACTGGCTTCATGCATTTGCCCACTGCCATATTCATGTCATTTCCACTGTGTGCTGTATAATGAATGAGTGTTACCTTGGCTTTATTTGAAAAAATATGATTCCCAAATCCCAGTGCACACAAACTTCCCAGAATACTGAGTGCCCTGTTGGTTACAGTGTTTACTTCCTTTTTTTATTATATTATTTATAAAATATTTATTTATTTGTGATAGATACTTTGTCATCTAAAGTATAAGTATGTTTATTTAACACATTTA
>NW_015630066.1:590-819 GCF_001515625.1 Sinocyclocheilus rhinocerous | reverse complement strand
TGTAACACTCCAAAGAGAAAGGAAAAATTGAAATCGCATCATTCTCTTTGGAGGGTTACAAGCTGTTCGTGAATAGATAAGATCAAAGACTAAAGTCTCAAACCCAAAGAGATATTCTTTATAAAAGTTAAGACTGGTCCACGCCCTCCTAAAACGGCTCGTTCAAACACGCCCCGACATGTCTACGTCACGATGTGGGAAGATTTGCATAACACCGCCCAAATGTTCA
>NW_015630066.1:0-442 GCF_001515625.1 Sinocyclocheilus rhinocerous | reverse complement strand
GTTTAAACACGCCCCCACATGTCTATGTCACGATGTGGGAAGATTTGCATAAGCCGCCCAAATGTTCACGCAAAGAAAGAAGGCGTAACCGTTCAACCCAAATATTCAGATGTGTGCAGCGCATTTTATGGAGGACTGTTTCCCGATCCTGGGAGAGTAGACCACAATGCTGGCTGTTCTGACTCACAGACTGGAAGTACGTTTTTCATATTTAAAGGATTTGCCACTGATGATTCAAACGCGAGTTTTGAGCAGTGTAGAGTAGTGCTTGTAGTTTGTCATTTCTCCGATCACAAATGCAGAAATAGTTTTATGTTTACGCGGCGCAATGCAACGCAACGCGTAAAAAGACTAGGGCTGGGCAATATAGCAAACAAAAATTTTGATGACGCTCTGATGCACCACTGATGACGCTCCCTGACGCACTCCTAACATTCAAATG
>NW_015630065.1:2256-2934 GCF_001515625.1 Sinocyclocheilus rhinocerous | reverse complement strand
TAGGGCAATGTCTATAGTACCATATTAAACTGTAAAATTACTGAATAAAGCATAATTTACAGTTCAGATACAAGTTTTCACAAAAACAAAACATTTTATAAAATGATAAACTTTACATTTCAGCGTTTAAACCATTTTTAAGAAAATGGATGAGTCAAAGGTATTAATTATTATATTAATTTAAACAATTATTATCAATAAATTATTATATCAATTAAATAACAAATTAGGGGTGTGCGATACTGACAAAAAAAATATATCTCGATAATATTCTGGGATTTTATCGGTAACAATAACTAGACAATATTTTGCTGAATGTGTTATTGTGGTGATATGCAGTTTATAACGTAGCTATCCTTAAATGAAAACAATCTGCAAAGTTGTTAATCAAAAAAGTGCATGATAAACAAATATATTGTCTCTCAAAAGAGAGAGTCGATTCTGAATCGCCTTAACGAGTCGTCATATTTTAGAATCTTTTGCCTGTTATATATACGTCATACGTCACTGGGTAACACATTTGCATAATCCCCGCCTGCCCACGAAATACAACAGAGTCTGACCTGCCCACAAACACTTCTGCTAGTTAGTGTGTTTACATCATGTTGGGAAGACACTGTGTTCAAGGATACCACAGAAATACAGTTCGAACCTTTTGTTGTGTGCATGTCATTTTTA
>NW_015630065.1:1514-1803 GCF_001515625.1 Sinocyclocheilus rhinocerous | reverse complement strand
TTAGGCTGCTGCGCCTGTGATACAGCTGTTCTGCGTTCTGATTAAAAGTTAAAACAGAGCGGCTTTTGTCTGTCGTTCTTCAGACATTACAGTAGACATATTTTGGTTTATAAACTGTATTTTTTCATCAGTTAGTCACGTTATTTTATGTCATTATTTTAAGAACGGATTGGAGCATTACAGGGGTGTAGCCATCATTTCAGAACTGAGGGGGACAGAAATGTTATATAAAACATTATATATATAAAACATTAAAATATAACATTTCTGTAATCTATATAACCTACCG
>NW_015630065.1:677-998 GCF_001515625.1 Sinocyclocheilus rhinocerous | reverse complement strand
ACTTTTATTTAGCAAGGATGCTTTAAATTGATCAAAAGTGATGATAAAGACATCTATAATGTTACAAAAGATTTCTATTTCAAATATATGCTGTTCTTCTGAACTTTCCATTCATCAAAGAAACCTGGAAAAATTATACTCGGCTGTTTTCAACATCATAATAATAATAAATGATTTTTGAACAGCAAATCAAAATATCAGAATGATTTCTGAAAGATCATGTGACTGGAGTAATGATGCTAAAAATTTAGCTTTGAAATCACAATAAATGACATTTTAAAATATATTCAAATAGAAAATAGTTATTTTAAATAGCCTAGT
>NW_015630065.1:0-188 GCF_001515625.1 Sinocyclocheilus rhinocerous | reverse complement strand
TGTTTTTCTGTGAAAACAACTGTTTGCAAACAGGGATAGCTGGACGCTTTTGTCCATATTAGGAATTTCCTGGTTCGACTTTCTGCACGAGAGCGCCCTCCGGCTTTGAGTATGAATGAAACGCACACCGCACGGAGTGTTTTGCACTCCGCTATGTTCATCTCGCCTTATTCTGGGTCCGAATAAAA
>NW_015630064.1:25160-28849 GCF_001515625.1 Sinocyclocheilus rhinocerous | reverse complement strand
CTGCTGCTGCTCATTTCACCTCACTGCAAAAAAAGGCTTTGGTTACTTAGAATTTTTGTCTAGTTTCTAGTCAAATATCTAAAACTTATTAAATCAAGATGCATTTACTAGATAAAATGAAATGATGCAAGATATTTTTGTATAGGTCTTGTTTCCTGGGGGAAACTTATCTAGTAAATGCATCTTGATTTAAGAAGTTTTAGATATTTGACTAGAAACTAGACAAAAATACTAAGTATTTAAACAAGCAACAAACACAGAATGTTCCTTTAACGTTCCCATTTGGTTATTTTTTGGGAACCAAATAAGAACGTTCTAGGAACGTTCCCTGTAAGTTCTCTTTTTAATAACCTAAAGAGAATGTTCCCTGCAGGTTATTTTTAGGTTTTATTAACATTCAGACTCCAGAGAATCTTTCTGCACTGCTTTGGTTCCGTTTGGGCGAAAAACTAAGACTAGTCCACAAAAGTAGGTTTTTCAAAAAAATCCAAAAATTTCAGATATTGAGCCAAGGATTCCCATGATATAAGACACTTGAGTCTGTGTCGAGTGGTTTAGAGTTATGAGTGATTTTGTACTTTTGATTGATCTCTGATCAGGGCGAGCCTTGATTATTTTTTTTTAGATGGGGTGGGTACTACCATCCCTCTATGTATCAAGTCTATGTATCAGACTTATGGTTTGGTCTGTCTGATGACTTTTAGGGCAGACTGGTGATCTTTGGCAGTCCTAACATGCAGCACTATGGTTTCCGCAGGCTGTCTGACCATCCTCTGAAGAGCTTTGCGGTTGAGGGCGGTGCTGTTTCCATACCAGCTCAGCTGTCTGAGCAAAAGAGGCACTGGGGTGCTGGTGTGCCGTTGATGATTATAGGGGTGAGCACTCTGTCCCATCTCCTGAAGTCCACCACTAGCTCTTTGGTCTTTTTGGCATTGAGGGAGAGGTTGTTATCCTGGAACCAATGTTTTCACCTCCCCCCTGTAGGCCATCTCATCGGTAATCAGTCCTACTACAGTTGTATCTGAGTTGTATAATGAGTGAAGTTTGCCTGTTCCAGGGGTGAATGCATGGATGAAGTTGGGTAAGCAACACCTCATCTTCTGCATAGAGCTCATTCAGCTCCTTGTCCCTCCACAAAGACACATAAAGAAGGCTTTGACCACACTTTAAACACAGATCTAGTATGGGAACATGTGCTCGAGTCATCTTCACCCTCTACAACTAGAAAATTAAAGCCCACCCTGAAAAAAAAACTCACCTGCCTATAGCCTTAGTAATCCTGAAGACATTGATTAGCTTGTTCAGGTGTGTTTGATTAGGGTTGGAGCTGAACTCTGCAGGACTGCGGCTCTCTAGGACCGAACTTGCCTACACCTGGTCTAGTAAGACTCTGATTATCTGCTTCAGATGTGTTTAAAAACAAACCTAATTGGTTCTCACATCAAGCGCTTTAGTACTTTAAACTCAAATACCATACTTTTACGTATAAACATTGATTTTTAATTTTGAGGTAATTAAATCAACAAAGACATATGTCACACACACACACACACACACAGATCTTACTATCTATATGAAGATGTATTACAGTTACTGATTTATCATGCAGCTCAAAGAACTATGTGTATAATAATTCGTCAATCTATTCTGATACGTTTTGTTTTTATTTAAGAGAATTTAAGACTGATTTTCCCCATGACCTCCTTGTTTCTGTATTAGGCTGACCTCCATATTTGGAGACCTATAGTCCAAATCAAACTCAGGCAGTTCAGTATGGGATCACAATAGCAAAGAAGACTATTTTGAAGATGTGGAACAAAGAGTTTGTACCCAAATTTAAGACGTGGCTAATAGAGTTTAGCAGTGTGCTACATATGGAGAAGATCAGATATGAAATTGCTGGTAAACCGAAGAGATTCTTACAGATATAGAAACTCCTTTTTTAATATCTTGAAGGTGATCACTGATTATTGATTTCAACACTCTAGACATATTCTCTGTGAGGTGTGATAGAGTATGTCTAGTAAGGTGTAATAATGCAGCTATTGCATAATTGGATAATTACTAGCTTGTTGATTTGAATGTGAGAACTTGTCATGTTAATATTTGTATTTGTAAGTTGAAATTTACACTCCACAAGCTCTGAAGTGAAAAGCTGAATCTTTCAGTTTGCACACACAGACAAGTGGAGTGGATCGGGATAATAATCTGGATAATATTTTCAGTGATTAACAACTTAAATTATGCTCTGTACCTCACACAAAACTATTGTATTCCACCAGAGAGGACTGCGGCTGCAACGCATTCTCATTTGGACTACTTTTGGCACTGCTTTTGACATTTTTGCAATAAATAAATGATTGTGATTGCACTCATCTGTCTGTCATGTTTTTCTTTATACTGTACATATTTTTAAAATATAGTTATGGTTAGGTTTAGAGATAGGAGTGGGGTTAGCGATTATAAAAATATATTTTTAATGCTATATTGTTATTAAAATGGTAATTTTTGTCACAATCAGCAGCTCAGTCATCTCTACACTACACTTCCCATCATCCCTCCTGCTAATCACCTGCGCTCCCTTTGCAGTCACCCACACCTGAGACTGATTATCATTACTCAGCACAAACCTCACCTTCAGTCAGTGTCTGGTCTCGTATTGAGTATAGACGTGCTCCCACGTTCCAGTCACGACTCCGGTGTATTCTCCAAGTTCCTGTTCTCCTCGTCCTCCTGTCGTCATCATGTGTATAAGTGCTCCTTGTGTGTGACTTACCTCCAGACTCACTTGCTTCTGTTACCCGTGCTTGCTGCAGATAAACTGTCTACCATCTCAGTCTTTACGTTACGATTTCCCTGCATATTTCAGTCTATTACATTTGATATATTTTTATTTGCTATAAAATGGGTAGGTTTAGGTTTGGGGGTAGGTTAAGAGGTCTAAAAATCTAAATTGCTTATCAATAAAATTAGAAAAATGCATTGATACAAACATCTTAACGATATAAAAGATCTTCAGCACAAACCTCACCTTCATTTGCTGGCTGCATCCGAAATGGCATATTTCTCTACTATATAGTAGGGGAAAAGCAGTAGGTGAGTGAATAAGTATGTTTGAATCCTCAGTATTCATAAAAGAGTAGGCGAGAATTGCCTGGGTGACGTACTAATTCTTGTGAGATTTGGACGTCCGTCTACTTAAAGTGCGTCCGAATATGCCTTCTTACCTACTATATAGTAGGAGAAAAGAGTATGTGAAGAAAGTAGTATGTCTGAAACCTCAGTATTCATAAAAGAGTAGGCGAGAAATCCCCGGATGTCCTACTGCTTCAGTCCAGATTCTGAAGTGCTCATCGATGGACACTTTTCTATCCCAGAATCCCATGCGAGAGGATACGTCATCATTGAATGTGATGGAGAACAGCGACAAGGGTGTTTACAAATGTGAGTATTACAAATCAAAAACACGGTTCCCTGTGTTAAAATCACATACTGTAGAGTAAACTGTTCAATTGTTGAGGGTGTAAGACGCTAGACAGTATAGTATATTTGTGATTTTGCTGTAAAAACATGTTTTATTATGTATACCGAACAGGGGAGCTCCAGTAAGCACACGTACGACACCAAAGTGCATTTACATAAACCATATACATCTTAAAGACGATTACTAAATGTCTATTTAATATCTG
>NW_015630064.1:23655-23873 GCF_001515625.1 Sinocyclocheilus rhinocerous | reverse complement strand
CACCAAAGTGAATTTACATAAACCATATACATCTTAAAGACGATTAATAAATGTATTTTTAATATGTGACAGGACAATGTTCTAAAAGAATTGCAGATGCAACATGAACAACATGAACAGACATCTGAGTGAGAGATGAATGTGTGCTATTATGTAGAAGTCACTGTCATAGATGAATGAGATGAATGTAAGTAATGTTAATAAACAAATCTACATAG
>NW_015630064.1:21563-23584 GCF_001515625.1 Sinocyclocheilus rhinocerous | reverse complement strand
ATTTGTCCATTAGTACTGTTGATAAATTGTGGAGCACTTGTGTTAGATAAAAAGCGAGTTAACACAACATGTAAATGCAGTATTGATCACAGAGGTCACAGAGGTGACTGACTCTTGTCTCGATGTTACAGGAACAGAGAGACACACGTGTGTTTAGAGAGACTGAAGAGACTGATGAAGGAATGCTGCCATCAAAGGCTTTGAGTGAGAATACTACAGGAATGAATAAAACATCTTTTAAATCTTAAGTTTATTTTAATGATTGTAATTTCAAACAGAGTTATCACAGCACTTTTCTGATTCTTGATTCCTGTGCATTTGCTGCAGAGCTTTTGTGGTGGAGCAGGACCTGCAAGGAAAGGTGACGGCGGCATTTGTGAAAAAAAAAGGGAAATCCTGAAACAAAAATATAAAGTAAGATCATTCTGTTACTTCTAATACAGAAATCATACACTCTTAAAAAAAAAGGTGCCAGGAAGAACCAAAAAGGGGGTTTCACGGCGATGCCATAGAGGAACCATTTTTGGTTCCCTGAAGAACCTTTCATTAAACCTTGCCATAAAGAACCTTTTTCGGTACGGCAAAGAACCCTTTTCAAAGGTTCTTAAAAGAACCCCTAGCAGTTCTTCATGTCACTTTATTAGGTTCTTTGTGGAACCATTCATGAAAAGGTTCTTTATGGCTCCAATGTAGTTAAACATACAAAGAAAATCCAGGAATAAGAGTAAATGAATGTTTATTCATGCTTTTATCCCTTGTGCCACATAAATTCATATGAATAGGCATCCAGAATTAATAAATTAGACAAACTGCACAAAATCAAACTGAAAACAGCAGAAACACACAATAAACCAGAAAACAGCAGAAAAAATACAACAATACAAACAGTACAATATAAAACAGTAGTGATACTTGTAAGACAAACAGCAGCAACAACAAATAATAAATATGCAACAGACTTAAGATGGTTAATTTTAACGACGGGGAATTAAAAACTCTCTGAACAGAGAAACATACATTTCTTTCAAAAAGAAAGCCTTGAAAACGGATACATCTTAGGCTCAAGAATTAATTGTAACAATGAATTAAAAACAAATAGGGATAGCGCCACTGTTTTAAAACAAACATCCAAAAGTGATGGAAAGACGGAATAAACGATGAGAGTCTACAATCCGCCACACCTATTCAAACAGAGCGTTCTGATGAGGGGGTCAAAACCGGGACAGAAAATATTCCAATACTTTTTTTTTTTTCTTTAATGTAAAAATAATCTTAATTACATTATAAGAGGACCTCAGAGAACAGTACAAAATAAAAAATGGGTAGTTCATGACCCCTTTAATGTCTGGAAAGTGCATACTTTACGGAGTACATACATTTAGTTTGTAATTTCATTTTAAGTAATACAGTGATACTGTAATTTTTCTATTAGTGAATTGAAGTATGTTGATAAGTACACACCATTTCTCTCTACTTCGGTCTCGCATGCATCCAATTTCAGCTTCAACATTTGCTTTAGTGCTGTGTTTGGAGCCTTCTCCACAAATTGGGGAGAAAGTTTCCTCAAATTTATGACAACACACTTGTCAGCATCAACATTTGTGGCGTTGCTCATTTCCTCTAGAAGCTGATAAATAAATAAAAATAGATCATAAGAAAAGTGGAGATACAGAATCAATCTTTTATTTAAAAGTAATTTCAGTGTTTCCCATTTATTAACTAGAATGTGACGGGCCGTCATTGTCCCATAATGAATGGAAAATATTGGAAAATGTATTTAAACTACTCATAATAACATAAAAGTTATTTAACCCCTTAAGTGCCACCCCACCCCACCCCCATTTTTGAACATAGACGTGAAAGTGCACTATCCAAACTTAAATTATTATAATTCATAAAAACTTTGGAATACAGACCTAAGCTTGGGCTCCTTTTTAAGAAGAAAAAAGATTACTGCAGAAGTGGAATCATTTCAAAATATTAAAGTATCAAAAAGTTATAGAAGTTTAAATTTACTGTAA
>NW_015630064.1:13542-18694 GCF_001515625.1 Sinocyclocheilus rhinocerous | reverse complement strand
AAAAAAATTGAGGTTCCTGTGAGATTTTATTTAGGGCGTTATACCACAAACAGCCACCAGGTGCCATCCAAACTCTGTAGAATTTTTGTTGATGCATTTTTCTGTCTAAATTTCTGTCAATATTACTTCTATCAAAAAATAAACAACAAGTGGAATCTTGAGACTCAGATCTGTCCAAATATATGTATTTTGGATTAATGAAAAGATTATGAAAACTTTTGATTCTAAAAGACTAATACATTTTGTAATATGACACTTGACTCCACCCACTAAGGGGGAGGAGACCGCTAAAAGATTTTAAAGCACCATTTCCATGGTAACGCAATGTCCGATTTAAAGATGGTTTTCACAGGATGAATTCTGAGGTGAGAAAAAAGACAACGAAAAAAAGAGCACCATTGGGCCCACCTGTGGACCGGTGGCACTTAAGGGTTAATGTTGTTTTGCACCATTGAATTGGCAAATTATGTGTCAAACTAAAATATGGCTTTGTGCCCTTATCAAATCACAAAAGACTGATTTAAATAAGTCTGTTTGTGCTGCATTTCAAAGCAAAGCTCAATCAACCTAGGATCCAGTATTTTCTGTCTCGGTTTTCCACCAAAATAACTTTTGCAAGTGTAGAAAAAAATATTGTATTACATATTAGTTGTATTTTATTTTACAGTGCATTTGTTTTACAATATATGGCCATTACTGTCATAGGAATAATAATAACAATAATTATTATTTTTGTTATGTGCAAAATGCAACGTTCAAGCTTTAAATTGTACAAAGTTTTCTTATGGTACAACCCTCTAGGACCACCGCAGTCTCACAAAATGCTGTGGGAAACACTGAATTTGTAATCTTTCTGATTCTTTCTTTCTTCTTAATGGTTTTTTTGGTTTTTTTATTATCAGGCAAAATATTTGCTTGTTTTAAAGGAATAGTTTACCCAAAAACTTGATTAGGTTGATTAGGTCATCCGAGTTGTATGTGATGTTCATTCTTTTTGACTACAAATGTTTACCTTGGTCCACCTACGTCAAGTGTGATCTTTCCAAGATCAGTGTGCATACATTACATGGAGAGGTCGAAAACTAAGGAACTCATGGACATGCATTGCAGAGCTGGACCAAGGTGAACATTTGTTGTTAAAAAGTGCATTTTTCTATGCAATGCAATGCAAAAATTCATTGTTTATTTATTTGTCAGCTGGGCTCGTGTCAATTACATTGAAACTGCCTAAATATGAATTTTGGACGGTCAAAAATAGACTATGGTGTGCTTTGCTCACTTGCATTAGATGGACAAAAATCATTGAATGTTTTCTGCAAAAAAATGAATTTCTTTTCAGCTAAAATGAGTCAGTCATACATCTTGGATGGCCTGGGGGTACAAGTGTGGGTATCTGCAAGTTGCAGTAATAACTTCTTAATCCTTGAAAAATTAAAGTGTGTGTCTGCCTAAAAAATAAACAAACAAACAAAACCACCATCACTACTAACAAAGACTGGTTGACGAAGGCAGGGGAACTGACAAAGAGCCTCTTTGGTTGAATGGTGAGAAATGTACTCAGCTCTGTATTTTTTTGTTCTTTTAAGCCTCTGCCTTATGAGGTCCAAATTTGGTCTCAGCTTTCTTGACTCCATCTGCATGCATTTAACATGTTGAGCAATGCTGTGCTCATCTTCCCCATCATCAACATTGTCTGAATCCTTGCAGAAAAATAAGTTGATGCAAGTATCAGTACAGTGACTTCTGTATCGATTAGGTAGAATGTGCACAGTATTACAAAGTAGGGCTGCACAATATTAATTAAAAATCACAAATACACATTATGATGCATAATTCTGATCTAACCAGTGATTTTAAAGGGATCATGAACTGCATGTTAAACTTTCATAGTGTTCTCTGAGGTCCACTTATGTTACATCAAAAAAATATATTTTGTTTTTGATCTATGAGAACACTATTTTGATAGGCGAGTTGCATCCAAGACTTGGAAGTAAACATCCACTGCTATACCAGTGTTTCCCATTCATTAACTAGACTGTGGCGGCCCGCCACAGTTTCATAATAAAACTAAGATATATTTATGCCTCTCATATAACATAAAAGTTAATTAACGTTGTGTTTCACGCCATTGCTTTGGTTGGAAAAATGCTGGATTTTGACATCAAGATTTCAAAAGCTTGTGGCTTGAAAGTGCTTAAAGATAGAGATCTACTGCAGTGTTCCCCATTCATTAACTAGACTGTGGCGGCCCGCCACAGTTTCATAATAAAACTAAGATATATTTATGCCTCTCATATAACATAAAAGTTAATTAACGTTGTGTTTCACGCCATTGCTTTGGCACAGTTTCTGTGAAGATATGTGCATTCCTACCAGGACATTCTTATCATTTAATAATGATAAACCGTGGTTTACTGGGAAACTCAAACAGCTTCGTCACGCCAAAGAGGATGCTTACAGAAAGATATTTTAGATGAAATCCGAGAGCTTTCTGACCCTGCATAGACAGCAAGGGTACTGCCAGGGTCAAGGCACAGAAATGCAGTAAGGACATTGTTAAGACAGTCCATGTGACATCAGTGGTTTAAACATAATTTTACGAAGCTACTAGAATATTTTTTGTGCACAAAGAAGAAAAAAAAACAATTCTTCTCTTCTGCGTCACCCTAGCGCATTTATGGAGAGTATTGTGACGCATGCGCTGCACATTGTTTACGGTAGTACCCTTGCTGTCCATGGAGGGTCAGAAAGCTCTTGGATTTCATCAAAAATATCTTAAATTTGTGTTCCGAAAATGAATGAAGGTCCTACAGATTTGGAACGACATGAGAGCGAATATGAACGCATTCAAATATGTAAAAATAATTTATACACATAGTATAACCATGTGTGCACTGCTTACTTTTCTCCGCACATACTGGCATGATATGGAAGGACATCAGATGGAAACGAAATCTGACAGATGGGACAAATCTGCATACATAACAAGAGTCAATATTGGATGTAGTATATTAATACTTTTGTCCCATAAAACATTATTCTCTGGAAAAGTATCATTTTGGTCAGCTAATGCAATTTAAAAAAACAGATTCATTTATCTTGTGTTACCTGTGATTTCTCTTCACTGCTCAATTGGCTGGTCAATTTCAGCACAATCCTTCTCCTCAATTATAGTAACATCAGTTTCAGTCTCCTGTAAAAAAAATACAAAATAGAGCCACCGTATACACTATAAATAAGAACAGTTGAGCGTCAGTGAACTAAAAAAATAATTTAGTGCAGTCATAATACTGTATATTTTATCAGGACATAATATTCATTTATAATATTCATTTTACTCATTCTGATTTTCATACTTTGTTTTATATATTTATTATATTGCTTATAGTTAATATGTTTCCTGTACAGCTGCTTTGTAACAATGAAAATATTAAAAAATGCTATATAAATAGCATTGAGTTGAGTATTTCCTGACAATTCCTAGCAAATATGCTATGCTGAAACATTCAGTTGTACACATTGACTAAGAGGTGGAACAGCTCTATATTAAAAGACATACTGTAGAAGTTTCTTCACAGTCTTCAACATGAAGTGGCAACAACTGCAGTGGTATTTTTTGGCACACTTCATGCTGTTTGCTTGAGGCATCAGCTGAATCATATGGCAGTGGTTCAGTTGACAGTTCCTCCTGTAAAGGAATTACATACAGGGTGTTCTTCCCACTATTAGAAGCTGATTTCAGGAGACGGGTGGAATATCCTTCGGTGTCAGTGGGAATAACTGACAGCTTAAAAAAAAAAGAAAAAAAGGACATTAGCTTTCACGTATATAATTTCTAAGCTCTACAATACCAAATTATATTTGTGGTAACAAAATTATATTAAGGCATACAACACCAGTTAAAATCAATAATGTAACCAATACCTGCTGATTTGTAAAGCATCCAACCTCCTTGTAGACTTTTCAATTTTGGAAATTCATCCTCAAGCTGAGAAACAATCTAAAAACAATACACAAAACAAACAGCACCCCTAAGTCTACGACATGCTACAGTTTGCTTTTTTGAATAAAAAAAATAACTTTTTGGAAACACCTTTTGGTTAAAAAAAAACCCCCTGCACATTTCAACTCACAAAACAGTTTTGTATGTTATTACCTCACCGTGTTGAAAGTTGTCTGGAAGACTCAGAAGTCTTTTACCCAGGCCTGCATGTGCAAACTCTAGGTCTTCTGAGCTGTTTGGAGTGACAAGGGACGGTTTAGGCAGGACATACATCTGAAAATCCGTTCTTTTCACACAGGTTGTGGGTGTTGACATGAAACATCTTTTCCCCCTTGACTGATCATTTTGAGACTTGAACATACCAGGGAACTGCCTATTTCACCACACATCAAATTAGAGTTCAATTTTAGACTTACAAAAGACAAAAAGAAACAAAGACCTTATTATACAATCAATACAGTTAGGGTAACATTTTAAAATCAGGGATTTGATTACCTTCTTAGTGCCTGCCTCACCCTAGTCTGTGAATCTGATGGGGGTGGAAGCAAAGGAGAAGGGGCACTGACTCTTGCCCTAACTGAAGGGATGGATACTGTTGTGCTGTTTTCTGCTCTCGACGAACTTGGAGACAGGTCCCTGGCTAAAACTTCTACGAGAGCTCTCGCAGCAGATTCCACCTCCGATGACAATGCCTAACAAAAGCTCATTTTATTATCACTATACACTACCGTTCAAAAGTTTGGGATCAGTAAGACTTGTAATGTTTTTTAAAGAAGTCTTGTGCTCATCGAGGCTGCATTTATTTGATCAAAAATACAGAAAAAAACTTTAATCTTGCAAAATATTATTACAATATAAAATAATGGTTTCTATTTTAATATCCTTTAAAATATAATTTATTTCTGTTATGCACAGCTGAATTACCATCAGCCATTACTCCAGTCTTGTGTCACATGATCTTCAGAAATCATTCTAATATGCTGATTTATTATCAGTGCTGGAGACTGTTGTGCTGCTTAATATTTGGAACCTGTGATACTTTTTTCAGGATTCTTTGATGAATAAAACTTTATAGACATAAAACACAATAGACATCTTTTGTAACAATATACACTACCGTTCAAAAGTTTGGGGTCAGGAATTTATTTT
>NW_015630064.1:11469-13409 GCF_001515625.1 Sinocyclocheilus rhinocerous | reverse complement strand
CCTTCCACTCTTTTTACTCTAACCTCTATATTTCTTCTGCTGATGGTGACCCTGACTCTTTTGCATCTTTTCTGTCCAACCTTGATTTACCTAGGCTGTCAGATTCGGATTCGGATTACCTGGCTGAACCGATCACTCTTCAGGAGCTGGAGTCAGCAATCCAATCTATGAACAAGGGGAAATCCCCAGGCATAGATGGTATTCTAATCGAATTGTATACTACTTTTTGGTCGGATTTAGGCCCCCTCATGTTAGATATGATACATTTTTCAGTTATTCAAGGCTCATTTCACTCATCTATTAATATAGCTGTTATTTCTCTCCTGTTGAAAAAAGATAAAGATCCGACTTCCTGTTCTAGGTATTATCTCTAGATGCTATGAAAGCTTTCGGCCAGCTAGAATGGAACTATTTATGGGCGGTTCTACAGCATCTGGGTCAAGGAGCGAGTTTCATAAACATGATAAAAGTTCTGTACGGCAATCCAGCAGCCACTGTTCTCACAGGTTCTGTTTGCTCTAAAGCAGTGTAACTCTCAGTTTGGTCCCATTGTAACCCACCTTCTCTCCACATGGAGGGATGTTGAAAGACGTTCACAACTAGTTACAAAATGGCATAGGCATTCGCCTATTTTCCACAATAATAATCTTTTGTCAGGCAGTACTCCATTTCATTGTCCGCAATGGACTCATAATAAAGTAAACACGCTGGGAGATATTTATGAAGATAGTGGTTTAAAATCCTTCCAGAATCTTAAAACTCAATATAATCTGCCAGGCACCTCCTTTTTTTATGTATTTGCACATTAGATCGGCCTCTACGGGCATATGGGGTGCCTTGGAACTCTCAACTGCCTATTCACCCTTTGCGCAAACTAATCCTTCCCTCTGAGGAATCTCCATCCTCTGCTTCAGGTATCTATCTATTATTTATTATTTAAGTCTACCAGGGGTGGGATGGGTTGGGGTGGGCTCTAAATTTGCACAGTTGATTTTTGTATTATATTACTATTCACAGAAAAAAAATTTGAAAAATAAACTGCTGTTAACAAAAAAATAATAATAATAATAATGACTTTATTAAACAATTAGTCTCCTTCGCATCACTGTAGGATGCCATTTTAGAGAATATCATCTGAACGTAAACAACTTACGCACGTGCAGTGATCTGAATGTAAACAATGTACGCGCCTGCATTGATTTGAACGTAAACAACGTAAATAAGGCGCAGCGCATGCGTGTTCTGTGTCAACAGTACTATGTGCTTACGTTGTTTACGTGCAGATCACGATGATGCAGAGGAGACTAATTGTTGAATAAAGTCATTATTTTTGTTTTCTTTGTGCACAAAAAGTATTCTCGTAGCTTCATAAAATTACGGTTGAACCACTGATGTCACATGGACTGTTTTAACGATGTCCTACGTTTCTGTGCCTTGACCCTGGCAGTACCCTTGCTGTCTATGGGAGGGTCTGAGAGCTCTCAGAGTTCATCAAAAATATCTTAATTTGTGTTCCGAAGACAAACGAAGGTCTTACGGGTTTGGAACGACATGAGGATGAGTAATTAATGACAGAATTAAAATTTTTTGGTGAACTATCCCTTTAACTGTCTGTCATTACCTTTAAGATCCAAGAATGTTAGTTGTTTATGAGTCTCTTGTTTGTCCTGAGGAGTCTCTTGTTTGTCCTCTATTCTTCAGAAAATCCTCCTTCTGCACATACCTTGGTTTTCTAATGTCTTCTGCATAGATGATATGTTTACAATGACTGTTTGATTTTGAGATTAATCTTTTCATACTAAGGACAAATGTATGTATAAAATGTGAAAACATTTACTGATGCCCAAGAAAGAAACAATGCATTCAGAACAGGGGTGTAAAATTTTGAACAGGATGATGTGTAAATCTTTCTTATTTTGTTTAAAGCCCCCCCCCCCCCC
>NW_015630064.1:10248-11458 GCF_001515625.1 Sinocyclocheilus rhinocerous | reverse complement strand
CCCCCCCCCCCCCCCCCATTTAAGTACTGCCCTTCAGATGCTAATGATTAGATGTTCCCAGAAGATTAAATAAAGTTTACACACCCTCTTAATTCACTATTGTTTTGCCTTCTTGAGCATCAGCAAATTGATTTTTTTTTTTTTTAAAGATTGTCTGCATTTTTTTCTTCAATATTTTGGAAAACTGATGTTGTTAAAAATAATTTGCAGAGGAAAACCAAGTCCTGTGTTTGGAGAATGTAATTTTTTGTAGAGAACCCTTTGTGTTACATTCCTTATTAGTATTCCAAAAGTATTCTAAAGTATTTACATTGTTATTAAACTTGAGTAATCTACGGTGGCCGAGAGAGCTCAACGCGCTGCGAATAGAAAAAACACCTGCAAATTAAGAAAACATCTTCATCAATTTGACAACACGTGCGCTGCAAATGCTCCCAACACAACCAAACAAAGAAACACGCTGCAAATACAATTCTTTATTTGTTTGTGTTATGAGAATTTGCAGCATCTGCTGTCAAACTGATGAAGATGTTTTCTTGATTTGCTGACGCTTTGTCTATTTGCATGTGTTTTCTGAAGTTGCAGTGCATTGAGCTTTCTCGGCCACCGTAGTAATGTAATGAAATACATTTTACTTTTTGATTTTGTAAACTGTGGAGGAATACATTTCAAAAGTAACCTTCCCAACCCTGGTTGTCTTTAGCTGAAGAGGAAAAAAGGAATGGTCCACTTCCCCCAAACCCTACGAGTGGAAGGAGAAGCAACAAACTGCTTGATATTCCAGAAGTCGCTCCCAGCCAAGCCAGAAAATCGGCCCGTGGTAAAGTTCCTAATTGTAAGTTTGTGGATGAAGAAGCAAAGGACACTGAGGCTTCATAAAATCTGAGATACCTGAAAGTAAGAAAAGCCATGTTGTGAAATCCACTCGAAAAAGGGCTGTTATTGCACAGGAATCTGAAACTGAGGCAGAAGTTTCTGTCAAAAGAGAATGCCGTGCTGTTGTAGACTCTTCACTGACCAACTGTGGATGTAAAGAAATTGAAGTTAAACCCGAAAAAAACGGTTAAATGGAACCCATATTTATTCATTGAGGAAGACTCTCTGGAGCAATCTCAGATCAAAGTCAAGCCGGTGATGAGAAGAAAGGCAGTGGACTCTGCTCCAGCTAAATCAGAGACCTATGATAGAAGAGGAGAGGGCACAAAAAGAG
>NW_015630064.1:6099-7774 GCF_001515625.1 Sinocyclocheilus rhinocerous | reverse complement strand
GTTTGGAGAATGTAATTTTTTGTAGAGAACCCTTTGTGTTACATTCCTTATTAGTATTCCAAAAGTATTCTAAAGTATTTACATTGTTATTAAACTTGAGTAATCTACGGTGGCCGAGAGAGCTCAACGCGCTGCGAATAGAAAAAACACCTGCAAATTAAGAAAACATCTTCATCAATTTGACAACACGTGCGCTGCAAATGCTCCCAACACAACCAAACAAAGAAACACGCTGCAAATACAATTCTTTATTTGTTTGTGTTATGAGAATTTGCAGCATCTGCTGTCAAACTGATGAAGATGTTTTCTTGATTTGCTGACGCTTTGTCTATTTGCATGTGTTTTCTGAAGTTGCAGTGCATTGAGCTTTCTCGGCCACCGTAGTAATGTAATGAAATACATTTTACTTTTTGATTTTGTAAACTGTGGAGGAATACATTTCAAAAGTAACCTTCCCAACCCTGGTTGTCTTTAGCTGAAGAGGAAAAAAGGAATGGTCCACTTCCCCCAAACCCTACGAGTGGAAGGAGAAGCAACAAACTGCTTGATATTCCAGAAGTCGCTCCCAGCCAAGCCAGAAAATCGGCCCGTGGTAAAGTTCCTAATTGTAAGTTTGTGGATGAAGAAGCAAAGGACACTGAGGCTTCATAAAATCTGAGATACCTGAAAGTAAGAAAAGCCATGTTGTGAAATCCACTCGAAAAAGGGCTGTTATTGCACAGGAATCTGAAACTGAGGCAGAAGTTTCTGTCAAAAGAGAATGCCGTGCTGTTGTAGACTCTTCACTGACCAACTGTGGATGTAAAGAAATTGAAGTTAAACCCGAAAAAAACGGTTAAATGGAACCCATATTTATTCATTGAGGAAGACTCTCTGGAGCAATCTCAGATCAAAGTCAAGCCGGTGATGAGAAGAAAGGCAGTGGACTCTGCTCCAGCTAAATCAGAGACCTATGATAGAAGAGGAGAGGGCACAAAAAGAGACCCCGGAAATAGATCCAGCTCCTGCCCAGGAGTCAGGTAAGCAAACTGTAAATGCTGTTCTCTGTGTGTATTTTTTGGTATTTATGTGTATTTTGTAAAAATTGATGGATGTCATGAAAATACTAACAGTGTGCTAAATCTTTATCGTTTTCCTGACTGTATTGCCTGACTTTAGGTGTTAATGCTACTTAAAATGTCACACTACTGAAAACCTTCAAACTTAAAGCTTTTAAAATCTTTCAAACTTTCTGGTCAGGCTTTCTCAAGCCAATTTCAAAGTTTTGTTTAGTTATATTTTATGATACATTTAGTCAAAATATTCTTGTAAAGTCCTGTAAGTATTATAGTTTGTGTTTCTGATGTAGTACCAAACTTTATTTATCTTAATTTAGCGAGCAAGGTTAAAGCCAAATAGAAAAACCTATATTCATGTAAAATAATAATAATTTTTTTCTGTCTGCTCATGCTGTGCCACCTGCTGAGTCTAACGGTATCATTTTATGTATTCACAAAGGGATGTTCACAAAAGGGAAGAAGTGTGAAAAAAGCAGAGGAAGAGGAAGCTCCTGACAGGTGCACCAGGAGGAACGTCTGCGTCCTCTAGGGGTCACTATGGGGAACGGTATACCCACACTGCCATGCTGAGGGGAGTGCAAGCCAGAACCATGGTGGGCACTAAGTACCAACTCTAC
>NW_015630064.1:0-4290 GCF_001515625.1 Sinocyclocheilus rhinocerous | reverse complement strand
CTCAGCATGGTGGCGTGGGTATACCGTTCCCCATAGCGACCCCTAGAGGACGCAGTTCGAAGTTCCCATGAAAGGCAACTAAAGTACTGTTCTTACCAGTGATCTTAATCTTCTAATCTCTGTAACATTTGAAACAAGTTTTAGTTGTATATATTTGTACTAGTGCATTATAACTTTAATATAAATGTTTGTGTAATTTTAGCTGCTTTTATATTGAGGGAAAACTCTTTCTGTACACTTATTGAATGTTTATGTTCTGTTGTTGTATTGTCCATGTTCTTTGATGAATAAAAAGTTAAAAAGAACAGCATTTGTGCAAAATAGAAACCGTTTTTAACAAATTTAGTAAAAGTTCACATTTTTGGGGTAAGTATTAGGGCCCGATCACAAGGAGTGAGGACCCTCTTGGAATTGCTCCATGTATTATTTTTATTTTCCAAAATTAATCACATTTTTGAGGGCCTAAATATGCTCGAAAACTCATAAAAATTTGAACAGACATAAGAAGTGGTGAAAATGTATGTCTGATATGGCCTTTGCGATGTTAAATTGCGAAGATCTTTAGTTTTCGCTGAAGGTCATGTCTGTGGTGGTCTGATAAAATGTGATGTTTCACCATGAAACAGGAAGTGGTTGTACAGATGTAGCCATTAAGAATGCGATTTCTTTACGCAAGATCACGGAGCTCCTGCAGCCACTTTTTAAGGTTTTTTAAAACATTGTGCTTCACACACTGTAAAAAATTTACTGTAGAATTTACAGGACTTTACTGGCAAAAAAGTTGCCAATAAAATCTTGTAAAAATGAGGTTAATTGCTGTAAAATGGATTACAGTATAATACTGCAAAGCAAATTACAGTTAATTGCTATATGCTTGTAGTTTACTTTACAGCAATATTTTGTAATTTCACTAAAGTACAGTATTTACCTGGCAACAAAAGTTTGGCCCCTGTCTGGCCCCCCCAGTTACTGTGGTCTAGAACCGCCCCTGACACCTGGTTTGCTGCGTAATATTTTGCTAATATTTGCTGAGTATTGATCATTTTCTAGGTTTCTTTGATAAATAGAAAGTTTATAATAGAGAGTTATTTTATTATTTATCCATTTATTTAAATATTATTTAACCTAGACTTTTGAACGGTATTATATCCATGATAAAAGTGTTTATAACATATATATATATTTTTTAAAAAAGAGCATATTAGAATGAGTTCTGATATATCATGTGACACTGAAGACTCTAACCTGAAAATTCAGGTTTGACATTAGAAATAATTTACGGTTTAAAATAAATCCATATAGAAAACAGTTATTTTAAATTGCAATAATATTTTTCCCAATATTCTAAACATGAATGTATGTATTTAGTATTTGTTTGGTATTTTTCTTATAATAGCTTTTGTAACAGAACTGTATGCTTGAGGAATGCAGTTTTTCTAATCATTTAAAAACTGAAAAAAAACGAAATTAAATAATTTACTTGTCTGCACCTGATTCTGTAGAAACCCTCCAAATTGTAATTTCTAGGATTTTACAAATGTACAGATAATTTGCTAGATAATAATTTACCTAAATAGCCTGGCAAAAAACATGGGATTTGTGCCTCAAATGCTTTACAGAAAGTTACGGGACACCAAAGCTAACCACATGAGTGTGACAAACACACTTAAGAAAAATAGTCCAATTTGACATTTATTCCTTGGAGGAACTGTTGAAAAGAGCAGCCGAACAGTACAAAGCTGAAATTACAACGTAAACAACGCACAGAACGTTATTGATAATGTCCCTCCGCATCACATGCACATTCACTGATATTTTTATGAGAATTACAAAGTAACATGAACAGAAGAAACGTATGCTGTGTCTTCATCAGTAAGGCATTAAACGGCACGGGAAAAGTGCATGTTATATATTGGTTGCACTGAACTGAACTGAATCTGATATCCTGAACCCACTAATCCGCTAAAACTGAGTTTTAGTCTGGCTCACATCAATTCCACTTTCTCCACATCAATTCTAATAATTCTAGATAATAAAAACTAAACCAAAGCTGTAGTCACTTTACCATCCATAAGCACTTGCACATTTGTGGGAAAGAGCATCATTGGCTGCATTTGTGAGAGAAATGTCATTGGCTGTAGCTGTGGGATGAATGTCCGTGACTGGGGTCTGAGAGGATTGATGTGGAGGTGCTGAGCAGACGGAGGGAACTCAAAACAGCTGGTGAAAAACACAAAGACAAGACATGGTAGAAGTATTACAATCAAACTGATATTACCTGATAGATCCAACTTGATTTCTGATTGGATAAGCAGGTTCTGGTGTTGTAAAATGCAGATAAACAATTCTGCATTAGTGCTAAGTTGCTTGGCAACTAATTTTACCAAGTGGGAGAATTATTTATTCTAAATAATCCAAAAAGTTTTTTGAAAGGAATTAGATGCTGTTCTTTTTAACTTTCTATTCATCAAAGAATCCTGAAAAACAAAAAGTATCACGGCTTCCACAAAAAATATTTTTCAACATTGATAACACTCAGAAATGTTCCTTGAGCAGCAAATTGACAAAGTAGAATGATTTCTAAAGGATCATGTGACACTGAAGACAAGTTTTTACAATATATTCACATAGAAAACACATTTTAAATTGCAATGTTTCAGAATATTACCTAGAATTATTACTTTAGCTATTTTACTGTAGTTTTGATCAAATAAATGCAGGCTCAATGAGCAAAAGTGACTTCTTGTAACATCTTGTCAAAATTCTACCAAATTTATTTAAAAAAATATATGATCATTTTATATTATAAATGTTATATTCTATTTATTTATTAAATGTTTACATTCATTTATATAATATTAAAGTATAATTAATGCAATAATATAGTAAGTTGATCATGATTCTGTTTTGCATCATGCTTAAAAACACCCCTTAACTGTGGTAAAATCATGGTGAAATTGTGGTAAAATTGTCCTCTCAAAGCTTACTGCTTTTGCAAAAGGCTATAAAATAAAAAATATTAACACACACACACACACACACACAAAACAAGAAGGCAGGGAGTGATAAATATGCCAGGATGTGGAAAAGTGGTTCTAAAGTGAGGTCTGAGGGAAGGAAGTGTGAAAGTGAAACAGGAAGTAGTGTTCTAGAGAGGTGCTGGTCACTCACTGGGTCTGAGCGCGGACCGAGAGCATGCCATGGAGAATAATTCAGATTTTTTTGATGTTTTTGAAAAAAGTTCTGCTCACCAAAGCTGCATTTATTTGATCGAAAATACAGTAACTGTGAAATGTTATTACAGTCTAAAATAGTTGTTTTCTATTTTAAAATGTAATTTATTTCCTTGATGGCAAAGCTGAATTTTCAGCATCATTACTCTAGTCTTGATAAATGTCTGTCGGCGTGCTTATACAATTGTCACTTGTTTTACATTGTGTGCTGCAGATATTTTATTTTGCTATGAGGAGAGCTTACCGGAGAGATGGGTTTTAACCCTGCTGAAGGAGCGTCAAAACTGGAGAGAGGAATAATGTGTCTGGTGAGCGGGGCTCTGGCTCTGTTGTTTCTGGTGGCTGTGATTGTCTGTCCTGGCTTCCCTGGCTGTTTTCCAGAAAGTCGTCCTTGGATGCTGAGTCTTGGAGCTGTTCTGATTCGTCACAGTCTGTCTGTGACGAGCTCTGTGAACATCAGTGTTATTTTACTATTTTTTGCATATGAATGTATGTATGTATGTGTGTGTATATATACACATTATATATAATTATAGTTTTTATTAGTAATTAGAATAAGGTTTTATTTTTATATTTTCAATTTTCACTTTAATTTTAGTTCGTTTTAGAATTTTGTTATGTGCTTTTGCCTTTTTTTATTAGTTTTTTAAATATATTTTTGCTTAGCTTTAATTTATTTTTATTTAAGTTTTAGTTTTATTAATTTAAGTACTTCAACTTAAAGCTGCAATCTGTAACTTTTGGTGCTCTAGTGGTTAATAAACAGAACTGCATGCATCTTGTGGAAGAACATTGTAGCCGGAGCTACTTCTGTCTGTTTATGTCTACCAGGTACTGGGCTTCTCCGCAGCGGTTCCACCAGAACCAGTCTAAAATAGTCAGAATATAAAAACTTATTATAGGTGTACCGTAGTGATTCAGGACAAGCCAAAGACACGGTTTGGTGGATGGATTCATGATGTACTCGCTTATTATATAAATTTTGTACATTTTAAACACATAAAATGTTACAGACTGCAGCTTTAAACTTATTTTATTTCAGTTAGTTGCCAAGGCA
>NW_015630063.1:0-2133 GCF_001515625.1 Sinocyclocheilus rhinocerous | reverse complement strand
TGCTTGTCCACTCGCCTTTTGAGGACTGACCACATGTTCTCTATGAAATTGAGATCCGGGGAGTTGCCTGGCCACGGATCCAAAATTTCACCTCTGCAATTCGCTCTGGCATGCTGGATATTAGCTTCTGGGCCAAATCCTGACTGATGGCGATCCATTCTTGCCTTATTAGTTCTTGGAGTTGATCACAAATTGTGGGCTTCTGCTTGTTCACTCACCTTTTGAGGACTGGCAAATTGCTCATGGATCGTTGGAAGAAGTCGCTCTTGCAGGACGTTTTGATACCATTCTTTATTCATGGCAGTGATTTTGGGCAGAATTATGAGAGAGCCCACTCCATTTGTTGAAAAGCAACCCCACACATGGATGGTCTCAGGATGTTTCACTGTTGGCATGTCACAGGACTCATGGTAGCGATCACCTTTTCTACACTTCGATTTTCAACAATCGATTTTCCAGATGTCCCAGCAGTCGGAAGGGAGCTTCATCAGAGAAAATAACTTTGCACCAGTCTTCTGCTGTCCAATCCTTGTACTTCCTGCAGAATTTCAGTCTGTCCTTGACGTTTTTCTTGGAGAGAAGTGGCTTCTTTGCTCCCCTTCTTAACACCAGGTCATTGTCCAAAAGTCTTGGCCTCACTGTGCGCGCAGATGCTCTCACACCAACCTGCTGCCATTCCTGAGCAAGCTCTGCACTGCTGGTCACACGATTCTGTAACTGACTCCTCAGGAGGAGAGGGTCCTGGTGCTTGCTGGACACTCTGGGACGTCCTGAAGACTTCTTCACTGCAGTCGAACCTCTCTCCTTGAAGTTCTTGATGATCCGGTAAATGGTTCTTTCAGGTGCAATATTCTTTGTAGCAATTTCCTTGCATGTGAGGCCATTTTGATGCAAAGCAATGATGGCTGCATGTGTTTCTTTGGAGGTAACCATTGCTAACAAGAACACAATGATTGGAAGCGCCTTCTCCCTCCTTCTATAGCAATCAGTCTGCTCTTACAATCTAATTAGTATGATAGTGATTTCACCTGACTAGTACTCATTCACACTTTCACATGTGCTGCTGATATGGTGGGGTTGTTGTGTTTGTTTGGGGGGGGGATTAAAGTGGCCTCCAAAGTAGCGCAATGAACATATCCCAAATATCAAAACTCAAAATATGTCATTTCCATACCTAAAATACATATTTTACACCGTTATGCAGGTCATAAACACAGCTCAAAGGTTTTCACTGGCCATCCTTCACAAAACTTAACATTTACCAGTTTTATCATAGGCAGAATGCAAAATGTTTCAAAACAAGCATTTCAGTCAAATGTAATTTATGCAGTATTTCACCTTCAACCCACGGGAGAAAATCAACCCTCCGCATCAGTTTAAAATCAGCTCAATTCGTGCAAAAAAATGTGGATTTGGCAACCCTGCATCCAACACGAGCTGCATCCAAAGTGATTTAAATACTCTGCATATTGATAGCGGCTCCCTGATGCGTGAAAATTATATCCAATATTAGAATGTTCGTGGGAGCAGACCAGAAATTCAGCGGGAGCGGGATTAAGAAAACAGCACGCAGTGCTTTAATACAAAAATGCACACAATGAATGGCGACTGAAGCAAGGGACGTAAATTTCGTCTAACAGTTTGGGGGGACAATAAACATAAAATTTCTCAAGAGCAATTTTTGAAGGGGGACACAAATAAAACAGCTAAAATTGTACTTGTAAGGATATGTATACACAGAGGAAAGCCTTACTACTATTAGTGCAGCAGGGAGACCGTGCCAAATTAGACAACTTCAAGCTGTTGTGGTCGCGCCGAGACAGCGCTCGTGTCAGTTGTAGACATTACTATCCGTCACAGTGTTGCCAAGTCCCCGGTTTTACCGTGGAATTGGGCTACTTTATCACTGTTGCCGCGGGTTGTTTTTCCATGTCCGCGGGTTGAAGTGACCCCAATAACGTGTATTTTAGCCCCCGGAATGCGATTTTTACCGGGGGACCCCCCTCGAAACACGGTTTGTTTGGGCTAGTTTTAAGTAGCAATTGGTAACATAGCATACTTGTTAGCATATATTTGCTAACATAGCATACTCATCGAAAAATACATTGGCATCATGTATTAAAGAGAAAATAA
>NW_015630062.1:152164-154252 GCF_001515625.1 Sinocyclocheilus rhinocerous | reverse complement strand
GGCTGTTACACAGGCCTGACTCACCCTGATCTGCAGGCGTCCGTGGCACTATGCATGGGATGGAACCCGTGGTTTCAACCAGCGATCCAGTCGTCAAGGTAATTGAGAATGCGGATTCCCATCTGTCTCAGTTTATACTTCGTAAAAGTGCAGGGGGCCAGGGACAGCCCGAAGGGAAGGACCGTGTATTGATAAGCCACTCCCTCGAAGCCGAATCTCAAGTATCGACTGTGATGGGGGGCTATCTGGATGTGAAAGTATGCATCCTTCAGGTCCAGAGAAAAGAACCAGTCCCCTGAGCGAATTTGCACGAGGATCTTTCCTGAGCGAATTTGCACAAGGATCTGTTTCAGCATAGTCATCCTGAACGATCTTTTCATGAGGGCATGATTCAGGTGTCTGAGATCGAGGAGGGGCCGGAGGCCACCATCTCTTTTGGGGACGAGGAAGTAACGGCTGTAGAAGCCTGACTCGCTCTGGGCTGGAGGAACCATTTCCACTGCTCCTTTTGCCAGCAAATTCATCACCTCTGAGCGCAGGACGTGATCGTCCTTGCTTTGCACTGAGGTGGGGACCACGCCGCTGAAGTGAGGGGGTCTTCGAGCGAATTGGAGTGAATATCCTTGTTTTATTATCCCCATAACCCATCTCGACACTCTGGGGATGGCCTGCCAGGCCTTGGCCCGCGTGGCGAGGGGTTGAATTAACTCGGGTGACTGGCCGCACGGGGGCAGAACACTTATGAGTAATGGAAGAGGAAGTTTGCTCTCTTTTTGAAATATTTTGTGTTTTATTTTTTCCGTTATCACAGCGGTTGAATGCTTGGGTGCATGAACGGACAAGTTGTTTGCACAAAACACATTTCCCTCTACCCGGAGTTGAACGGGGTGTCAAGAGGTCTAAAAGAGGCTGCTTGAGGGGTGGTCCGGCCGTAGCGAGATCTGACCCCATCTTCTTCCTGTCTCGCAGAGCAGGATGATGCCTGAGGCGCCGGGTCCAACGCAATCTTGGGTCGGGGTCCTTGGCGCTTAGGAAGAGGGTAGCGTTTGGCCGAGCTAGAGCATCCCCGCGTCTGCTGCGCTTTAGCGGACTGAACGGCGGGGGCGGCAGGTGCTGGTTTTGCGGGCTGCTGAGTCGGCGCATACTTAGGGCGAGCAGAGGCAGCAGCGGAGCTGGAGCGCTTAGGCAGGAAATGTCGCATAGCCTGGGACGATTTCTGTGCCTTCCATGAAGCGCTCAGCGAATCCTTCGACCGCCGGGCCGAAAAAACCTTTGGGAGAGACTGGAGCATTGAGGAAGGGGATCTTATCCGCGTCCTTGATCTCTGTCAGCATCAGCCACAAATGGCGCTCGAGCACCACAAGGCTGGCCATCGATCTCCCAATCACCTGGGCGGTGGTCTTGGTGGCGCACAGAGCCAGGTCGGTTGCGCTCCTCAGATCCCTGAGGGTTGCGGGGCCCAGGCCAGACTCATCGGAGGATGCAAGGATTTTGGCCTGGAAGACCTGGAGGACCGCCATTGAATGATGCGCTGAAGCCGCCTGTCCAGCTAAAGTGTAGGCGCGTCCAGCGAGAGCTGAAGTGGTCCGACACGGCTTGGATGGGTGAGCGGCCTTTGCTCTCCAGCCGATGGCCATGGGCGGGCAGAGATGCGCGGCCACTGACTCATCTAGGGGAGGTGGCTTATCGTACCCTTTTTCTTCAGCGCCGTCGATGGAAGTGAGGGCAGATGAAGAAGCAGTACGGAGGCGGGCGGAGTAGGGTGCGCGCCACGATCTGGTGAGCTCGTCATGGACCTCCGGGAAAAACGGAAAGGAATGCTGACGAGGGGTCTGGTGGCGCCCCGGCAGGAACCACTCATCCAGACGGCTGCGAGATGGCTCCTCTGGTGGAAAATGAGACCAGGTTGCTCGCACCAGCAGAGGGACGCTGATCAGACTGGGAGAAAAGGATGGGAGAATACTCTCTCTGGGGCGAGAGCAAAGCACGCGGGATCTGGGCCGATGTGGGCTCGCTCGCAACCGGTCGCTCGAGCCCTCTGCCCCGCTGTTTTTTCCTCACAGGTCCCTGGGAGGAAGAAAACGGGAG
>NW_015630062.1:147417-152123 GCF_001515625.1 Sinocyclocheilus rhinocerous | reverse complement strand
GAAGTTCTCGCAGTGAGAACAATCAGTTGTCGTGAGTGCAGCTTCCGCATGGAATTTCCCCAAGCAGGAAATGCACTCCTTGTGGCCGTCATCGGCGTGCATGGGAGACCCGCACAAACCGCAGTAACGGCGTGGCATTGGCAACAACGCCAAGCTCTTTTAGGAAGCTCTTTTAATATCGCCGGATGGCGGCAGGGGAAGAGGACCGAAATCTGAGAATCCTGTGGCGAGCGCCCGCTTATATAGCCAGATGCCTCGCCCATTCGCAGCTCCGCTGCCGAGCCATTGGTTCGTTTTTAATACACTGCACGAACCAATGGCCATGCAGTTTCACTGCGTGATTGAAAAAAGGATTCAGTTCAGGTGAAAAAAGGAGTGTATACTACACTCATACTGTGTCTTGTCTTATCGAAAGGGAACTACATTACATATATTTAAGTTGTACTTTAGAGATTGCCAACACATGTCAGTTTGAAAACCCTCAATCCTTCCAAGTTTAGAACAATTGTTCTCTCAAAAATGAAAATTATGTCAATTATATGGACTACATTTATGGTGCTTTTGGTGTTTTTAGTCCTTTCCGGAGCTTGATAGATGTGGCCACTATGAACTGTTGTGATATGTTAAAAGCAGCATTATAATCCATTCAGTTCTTCTTTATATATTCTACAAAAGAAAGAACAGCAGTGTGTAATGATAGAATTTACATTTTATTTTTGGGTGGTGAACTATTACTTACAAAAAAAGGGCTGAAAGATCCATTCCATGGATATAACTTGTTAAATTCTGCTCACATCGAGCCTAATTCTTTATAGTTAAGACAAAATGTACAGTTTTGCTTATCATATTTTTCAACTTCCATATGAATATATTTAGATATATTCTCTCAGAGGTGGACAGACCTAATCTGTCTTGATAAATGGACCCAGTTAATTAAAATAAAAAGATACGCTGAAATCTCAGGATCAGACTTTTTCCACTTTAAATAGGAAATGAGAGCGATAATGTTGGCCAGTGCAGCTGTCACATAATTAAGGAAGTGAATTTGTCTGTATTCTGCTTGTATAATCTGATTAAGTGTTTGCAATCTTGTTGTTGACATTAAAATCTATGTGTTTTTGTTTTTGGCAGAGCATTATGATAGTTCCTCAGGATCACTTCAGCTTATTTCTATAAAACCAATGGCAGCTCCACCCACCTACTCGCACCCTGCGTCCTCCGACCGCAGCCAGGACTCTGCTGTATTCAATGGAGAGGTAAGACTTGATTTTATTAGAGACAGCTTTGGATGGCAACCACTGACCAAAGTCATTTTACTGACCTTCTGATGCATTTTACATGCAAAAAAGGGCACTGATGGATGCAAAATTGCCACTTCAATGCTGATTGGCTAACTGTTATGCTACTTCTGGTGCACAAGTTTTATACAGTTTTGTACAGCAAGGATACAAAGTTATGTTTACAGGCTACTAGGCTGCTTGGATGCTTTTGCAAGGAGAATGAAGGAATGAATGAATGAATGAATGAATGAATAAATGAATGAATGAATGAATGAATGAATGAATTAATTAATTAATTAACACATACATTCTTTGCAAGACTGTAACTGTACTAAAACTTCATTTAACATCATGCATAGCCTTTATAGTCAACAAAAGTTTATTCTTAGCATATCTCAATGGATACTCTTGCTTAATTTAGTCAAATTTAGGCTTCAAAGAGACCTGGCACAGATTTATTTTAGAGTATCACTTTACCTCTGGGAAATCAAGAGGAGCCACATTTTTAATGCATGCAATTTTTTTTCTTTTGTTTTTCTTTTTAGTGGATGAATGGCCAATCCCCCTTCTCTCTTTCTCTCTATGTGTATACAGGTGAATTTGGCTCTGAAACAGAAGTCAGACATTGAGCACTACAGGAATAAGCTTAGACTGAAGGCCAAGAAGAAGGGATACTATGACTTCCCTTCTGCTGAGGGAAAAGGAAGCACTAAAGACCTGAGTCAGCGACACAAGTACAGCCATGACAAGCTTCCACACCCGCACAGCAGAGCTCAGGAACCGGAAGACGACAGGGGCTCCACATATGTGAAGTATCGCAGGAGGTAAGGGATTCTGCTGGAATGTAAATTAGTGTTTAACAAGATATGGTTATTTCTGTGTACTGTATGCATACTTTAATGCTTGTGACACTGTCTCTCAGATTTATTGATCTGCACAAATTATACCTGATAATGAAGGTTGTAGTGTCATTTGTTAGTTTACAATGGTGCCAAAATTGTTTAGATGCTTAAGGCACACTTAAAAATGACTGAATATCTTTACATTAGATAAAATATCAGATCATTAATTACTTAATAATACAATTCAAAAAAGGATATTTGAAATCCAAACATCCAAATCACATTGACACCAGTTAGTTGGTTACCTTAAGTAAGCAAAGCAACAAAGACAAAGAGTGCATCTCAATCAGCTTCCTAGTTCCCGGGCTCGTGAACCAGTATATTGTGTACATCTATTTGGGCACTTATAACAACCATGCATGGCTCACTATACATTGGGACAGTGATTACTCAATTTACGGTGACATGATTATGTACAACATCAACGTACAATGTTGAACGTCACCACTGATTTTAATCAGCAACAGGACCCATATCTTTTTGATATAAATGTCAACTAGATGTGTTCACTACCTGTCTAGTGATGTGTGCTTAAGCCGAAATATAATACTAATTTAAAAAAGTTTGTTTTTTTGAATATGCTATCGCGTGTTACTATATTTATTTAGTTGGCTTGTGTGTGTTGTGTGTTTCATGCTTCAGAAATGTGATGTAATTTCCAGTAACTGATGCACTCGATGCACTCTTGCGGTGCATTGTGAGATTTTTCAGGGAGCGAATCTTTCAATGCATCAGAATAATTTTGTGATTGAGACAGCCCTTAAAATGGCCCACTTGATCCTAATCAGAGCCTAGACTACTGAACTAGGGAGCTGATTGAGACACACTCATACTCTTTATTGGTCACAAGACCGATCCAATTGGTAGTAAACCTAGCCCAGTCACAGCCAAAACTAATCTAATCGCATTCCGGGGGGAAATGGCTATTAAAATAACTCCTTTCAGGGGGTTCCACTTTGATCTAAATCACGTTCCAGGAGGGCGGGGGTTTTGCTTCAACCCGCAGCAGCAATATAAAAGTAGACCAATTCCATGGGAAAACCGCTGACTTGGCAACACTCCTCTTCTCAGCGTAAGCAAAAGCTCCACTCTTCATCAAAATGGTAACCCACTTTAATTGAAACAGTTCTAATTGCACAAGCGTTATTGAACATTAAACACTATAGTCTCTCCCTTTTCTCATCTTGCTCAAAAACACACCAAAAATAATACAAATGTGTAATGTTTACTACTATATACATGCTATTATTACAAGCTGGTCTTAAAGTTTAAATTATCATTTGAAATGGCTTTAACAATTTATATCGATTGAACTAAGTTGCACTGTGTGGATGGTTTTCTCTAACACAGGAACATTTGGCAAATGACAAATATAATCAATATGCAGTGAGCTTTGTCGACTAGCTGTTAGCAATCATGAGCCTTGATGATGAAAACACTGTGTGCTCAGAAATGTCTGTTGTTCTTTTCCCAGGAGTTCAGAAGTAGACACAAAAGCCGCTGTCACAGACATGACTGGATCAGATATCCAGTACAGCTTCTGCCCAGTCTCATTAGCTGACCGAAATGCCCTTGCTTTGGAGTTTTGTCTCAGTTTAAATATTTAATTTCCTTTTTGGATCCATTGGCACTCTGTCAAATCTTGTGTAATTTGCTGCCCATTGGACAAAGAAGGAGAGCGTATCTTTCTGCTGCTTTCAGCTTTCCATTTGATTAAGCTGCAGTTGCCGGAGTCCTCTGGAACGGCTTAAAATCTAACCCCAATGATTTGTTCTGATGCCCTTGGAAAAGAAATTGATATGATAGGCATTCGGGAAAGTTGTTTAACTTAAAGCCTATGAGAAAAACAAAGTGTCCCACAGTGGTATCTTAATTATTTGTGTAATATTGACTGATATTTACACCATGATGGCCTAAACAGCTACAATGGTTTAAACATAATGTTTTTAACAAGTACAATAATTAACATGCGACAGATATATTACAAAAAACTAGTCTATTGTTTATTAATGTAGTCTTTTAACAGTGTTGTAGTTTGGTTAACTGCGAGGTGCCAGAAACTTGTGCCAAAAAAATTATCTATTAATTTCTTTTAAAAAGTCAACCCCTCTGAAAGTCATTCGGGCACTGATGATTTAAATCTATCTTACTGAGCATTTTAAAAGGTCCTTTAAAGGGGTCATATGATGTTGCTAAAAATAACATTGTTGTGTATTTGGTGTAATGCAATGTGTTTATGCGGTTTAAGGTTCAAAAAACACATTATTTTCCACATAATGTACATTATTGTTGCTCCTCTATGTCCCGCCTTTCTGAAACGTGTCGATTTTTACAAAGCTCATCATTCTCAAAAGCGAGGTGTACACTGATTGGCCAGCTATCCAGTGCGTTATGATTGGCCGAATACCTCAAGCGCGTGACGGAAATGTTATGCCACTTAACATACTGTGATGCAGAGTTCCAGCGTGACTAGGGATGTAACGGTATGAAAATTTCTTATCACGATTATAGTGACCAAAATTAT
>NW_015630062.1:144218-144753 GCF_001515625.1 Sinocyclocheilus rhinocerous | reverse complement strand
CTCTATGCCCCGCCTTTCTGAAACGCGTCGTTTTTTACAAAGCTCATCGTTCTGAAAAGCGAGTTGTGCTGTGATTGGCCAGCTATCCAGTGCGTTGTGATTGGTCGAATACCTCAAGCGTGTGACGGAAATGTTACGCCCCTTACCATACTGTGAAGGCGTGTCCGATGATTCAAAAACATGAAAACCCATTATAAACGAGGCATTTGTTGCATCCAGTGGGGACATAATTGCTGATTATAATGACTTATACTGTCGTTGCATCGCGCCGTGTAAACATGAAACCATGTCTGCATTTGTGATCGGAGAAACGACAAGCGCTACTCTAAACTGCTTAAAACTCGCATTTGAATTGTAAGTGGCAAATTCTTTAAATATAAAAAACTTACTTACAGGCTGTGAGTCAGAAGCGCCTGACTGTCCTTGCAAAGTTGGAACTGCCCCACTTTATAGAAACAGCCTTTGTGCACAGACGCATTGTAGTCTACTCTACCAGGATCAGTTCAGGAAACAGTCCTCCATAAAATGCACTGCA
>NW_015630062.1:143686-144208 GCF_001515625.1 Sinocyclocheilus rhinocerous | reverse complement strand
TGAAAATCTAATTATGTTTTGGGTCATATTTATGCAGAAATACAGAAAATTCTAAAGGGTTCACAAACTTTCAAGCGGCACTGTATATACAGCGGGTAAAATAAGTATAGATCCTGGAACAGTTTGTAAATACAACTTAACCACTGATTTCTAGTTGTGTCCTCTTTTGGAAGCCCAAACAAAGTAGTGTCGCTTTCACAACGAAACACACGGCAGGCTTGAGTGAGTGAAGGCCGGTGGGCTTGAGTGAGGAACAGCCGGCGGGCTTGAGAACGGCGTGGCCGGCGGCAACCACATGTGACGACCCCGGGCTGGACTCCGCTTCGTCCACGGTGAAAGCCGATCCGGCGATCCACAGTGCGAAGTTGATGTATTTACTCAGCGATCAGCACGGATCAGCTCTAGGCATGACGAAGCGGACATCGTCCTCTTTTGGAAGGCCAAACAAAGTAGTTTCGCTTTCACAACAAAACACACAGCGCCTTCACGACATGGCGGCAACAACAATACTACAGCGAGAAT
>NW_015630062.1:131183-143649 GCF_001515625.1 Sinocyclocheilus rhinocerous | reverse complement strand
CACGACATGGCGGCAGCAACAATACTACAGCGAGAATACAAGTTACGCCTTCTTTCTTTACGTGAACATTTGGGCGGTGTTATGAAAATCTTCCCACATAGTGATGTAGACATGTGGGGGCGTGTTTAAACAAGGCATTTTAGGAGGGTATGGACAAGTCTTATTATTTATAAAGAATATCTCTTTGGGTTTGAGACTTTAGTCTTTGCAACTTCAGGGATCTTATCCATGCACAAACAGCTTGTAACACTCCAAAGAGAAAGGAAAATTTGAAATTGCATCATATGACCCCTTTAAAGGTAGGGAAGGCGATTTTGGAAAGGCTAGCAATAGCAAGCTAGCTTTATAAGCAAGTTCCTCACTCTCCCTGCATAATCACTCATGAACGCACTCAGGCAGACCAGAGACTAACCTGCTACATGATGAGAGACGGCGTTGGTGGAGGATTGAATGCAATGCTGTCAGATTACCTCATGTCTCATTCGCCGCTGAGAAAACATCACAGTACAAAGCACATAATATTACAATAATAGCACCTTTCATTCTCGCTGGAATGTGCTGATGATGTATCATGTCTGCGCAAACAGGGTGTGCAGAGGTATACAACTACATATTTGGTACGCAGGCATGACAGCCTATTGTAATGTTCGGACCGAACATTTCGATTGGACGAACATTATATGGTCCTACCCTATGCCTTCCACAGACGATATGAGTACATATAAATAAAATTTAGACCATTTAACTTAGTGATTGCTATTGGGATGTGAAGAGACTTTCAACCAGCATACAAAAAACAACAAAAAATGTTTTTGAACCAAATCACATACCCTGTACTTAACTTTATGTATTTTTAAAACTCCTGATGACATTTATTGAAACTTCTACATTTCCAGTGACCCCTTAATAGTTATTTTTGGTGTGTTTTCTATGTGAAAATGCTAACCTCTGCTTTATTGTGATCTACTATCTAACTGACTCATTGGTTTGACGCAGGACTCAGTCAGAATGATGAAATCTGATGAAGTTGCCTACACGGCAGCTCAATCTTTGTGCTCATTAAAATATTTCTTATCAGTTCCCAGATGATTTTTCTCAGGGCAGAGTTTTTCTTAATGTCAAGATCTTAAAAATGTATCTGTTGAAATTATTGTATTTTTTATTAGAACAATGTCTTTTCATGTTTTATGTCATTGTAAATCCATCACACCAGAGCTGCATTATCTGGCCAAAAATTGGCATGCAATTGATGTTGCGATGACAAGTTTAACTGTGATATGATAAAAATGTAATGCTAAAACAGATTAAAACAGCAACTCTTGGGCAATATGCTGAGGGCTCCTGCATATCTTGACACCAGAGCATCATGGGGACATGGAGTTGACTGTTTTGACGGTTTCTTTTATTAAACAATGTATAGTTCTATATATATTCTCTAATCAATATATAGTTCTGTCATTTTTTTTTTTTAGAACTGAACCTATACTGAAACCATAACACTTAACACATGTAACATATTTTCATGGTCTTACTGAATGGATAATCAGTTCTTTCTTTCAACAACAAAAAAAAGTCTTTATAATCTAAAATGTAATCAAAATGTAACTTTCTCTTCCTCTGAAGCAATGTTCCTTTTCGGATTACTGCGTATGCAGCATAAGGCAATATGCTCACTCTAGAGAGCAGCCCAAAAAATGACCTATATTGTCTAACATAAAAATCTATTTCAGTGGACATGGCAGACTCATACATGGACACATACATATGCCTTACATAGTCATAGTTATGTGTTCAGATGTTACTGATGTTACTGTTCTAAACTCTGTATCTCTCTCTCTCTCTCTCTCTCTCTCTGTGTGTGATGGTTTCAGACCCTCTCAGGTGAGTCACCCCACAAATCGCAGCAGACAGTCTCTAAACAGTCCTGGAGGAACAGAGATGGATCTTCTGGTCATGAGAGAGAGACCCAGAAAGGGGATTCGTAACAGTGGCTATGATGTGAGTGTTCTTAATGAAATGCTGCATACAACATTAGCAAAAATGGTAAGGCTTCAAAAACACAGCTGGCAGAGCATGGTGCCAGGAACAGCAAGGTTGTGGCTTTGGATAAAAGCATCTGCCAGATGCATAGATATATAACACAGGACAGTTCCAAATGATTTTGTAAGGCATTGCTTGATTGTTATTGGGTGGAGTTGTGGTTGGGTTGTGTTATGCTTGGTTAGTTGCTGCTGCTAATCTACTCGGGATTTGCTGTTCTGACTTTTTTATTTTTTTTTATTTTTTTTTTTACACAAAAACAAGTGCAGGTCGTTTTAAAGAATAATCATAAGTTCATCACGATGGAAACAGAAGCACAATGGTTTGGTTTGCAGATGGGAATAAAGAATGGATTCAGTGTTGACAACTTCTTATTTCTTTACTGTAAATACATAAATAAAGCTTCTAAGCAAGAAGCTTACATGTGACATTATCAACGCAGAGTCAGTGGCACACATGCAGTCGTGTCCTAGATCTTATTAAGTGAAATTCACATGCTGACTATGTACACCTCTCAGCGATGGTAAACATGCTTACGTGTTATATTTGAAATAGCTTATCTATTTTCAGCATAAAAATAATTACTTTCTGAGTAAGTGGAAAACTGTCCTCTTTATGCATGTAGTACTTAAAAAAGCAAAAGAGTTTTGTCTATGTCCATATTGTATAAGTTACACTCTTGTGGATTCAACTCTTTTCATTTGTGTCCCTGTACGTAATGTGGATTCTGGCTCTGTGTGAAAAAAATATCTTTAGTTCTATTGATTATAGTGGGAATTAGTTGCTGTTGGCTAAATTACTGCAGATCCTCATACTGATGCTGTAAGAAGGACTGTTTTATGTGGTGCGCTGCACCACATCTCTTGTACAAGTACTTCATATCTCACATTTGATGCACAGGAAGGAAGAAAGAAACAGACTGTGTCTGAAACCTGTATGAATGTACTTTTTAAGGAAACCATCCTAATAATTTTAGATTAGCTTCACCATCTAATGATCCAGTTTATAAAATTCCAGTAGCAGATTTCTAAAGAGGCCAACATTCCCCTAGGCCACTGATGTATATAATAACTGGATTGTTCATACTGCATTCTAAAAAGAAGAAATTGTTAAATAAAGTCATTATTTTTGTTTTCTTTGCTCACAAAACATTAAGGTTGAACCACTGATGCCACATGGACTATTTAATGACGTCCTTACTACCTTTCTGGGCCTTGAATATGGTAGTTCCGTTGCTGTCTATGCAGGGTCAGAAAGCTCTTGGATATCATCAAAAATATCTTAATTTGTGTTCTGAAGATGAACAAAGGTCTTACAGAATGACCTGATAGTAATTAATGACAGACATATGTTGAGGATCTCGTCCGTCTGATGTTTATCATGTTAATCTGATGTTCGCTACTGTAATGAATATGGTACGTAACTTTTCAATACACAGGGGGAATTCCCAACATGAAACAAATAACTATATATTTGTTTAATATATTTGTAAAAACGCTGACTCGTTATGTGGTTTTCTCATTAAAATTGTACAATTCCCTGTTAATTCAATAGAATGTTTTATGGCGGTGCAGTGGCTTCACTTTTGTGACATCATGGCAGAATGCTCAAATGGGCCAAGTTTTCTACAAACTTTGCTAACTAGTTTTTTACTCATATTGTCTAGTCAAATGTATTTCTATAGCACTTGCAGTGGAAAACCATGTAACCATGTGCCCCGCTCAAATGTGTTTGGGAACTTGCAAGTGTCTTGGTGGAACATTAGGGAAACATCTGCAACAACTGGCAATTCTGGTGCAGTCCATGATTAAGAGATGCAATGTAGTGGCCACACAAAATACTTAATGTGATACTGACCCCCCCCCCTTTCTTTAGGGACTCATTATTCCATTTCTGTATGTCAAATAACTGTTAAACTTCACTAATGCACTGACCTAACTTGAGACAGTATAAAACTGAGTATCATTGGGATATCATTGGGAATGAATAATGACTCCATGTTTCCTGACAATGTTGCCCAGGGGAAGATTATACAATGAAAAAAGCAGGGGGCCTAATACTGATCCCTGTGGAACTTGTGTGTGATCTGACATGTCTTTGATAGTGATTATGGCAGGATCTAAACCGTGCTAAAGCCTGCCCACAAATGGCGACACCTATGTCCTACGCCATCCGCTGGAATGGCACTCTCTCATGTACGCGTGTACGACAGTTAGTGATAGCTAGAGATTACAGGTTATAAAGTTTTAAATGTGGATGTTTTTCTTACACAAATGCATTGATTTGCTTCAGAAGGCCTTCATTAACTCCCCAGAGCCATGTGGAGTGCTTTTTATGATGGTTGGGTGCACTTTATTGGACTTCAACATCTCAACACCTATTTAATGCCATTATAAAGCTTGCCCAGGACATTTTTTTAATATAACTCAGAGTGTATTCATATGAAAGAAGAAAGGGAGGGAGGGGGGGTGAACGAACTATCCCTTTAACCCTACCATACCTAAACATAACTGTGCTGTGAGGGAATATCAGGATTTGTCATTGCTTTGTTCTTTGTCATTCTGGCTACTGAATAAGTTTGGCTTATTTTCTTGGAAATATGCTGTTCTTGGAGCTTTCAGACCCTCTCTATAGGTGGAGACAATATCCTTCCATGCCTCTCAAAATAAAATTGTACTCTTCCACCTGTGCTCTGAAAAGCATCTTGAGCTCACAAGTGTGGTTGTTATAACATGGAGCAAGGCATTTATCTTTAAATTTATTTAATCCAAAAGGTGTGACACCATTTAAAATGTACAAATAGCTTCTGGCACAGCATTCTTTTACAGCATTCACGACTGAAAAGGGCACTTTACCATTAGCGATTAAAGATGCAGGGGCTCAGGATTCTCACCATTCTCACCAGTTATTCATCAGTTACTCAGTCTCTCTATTTCACATTTTGCAATACTTACAAGTTCAGTTCAAGTGTTGTTTTAATAAATACCTGCAATTGGGTTCACCACCAAAACACTCTCTCTTTCTTTCTGAGTCTGGTATATTCCTGACAGATGGATTGTGGGAGAGGAAAAACAGAGGGAAAGACAAAATATACAGATTCATCAGGTTGGTGGGTTGTTGCAGTCTTTAATCACTGCAGCACTTTCTCATTGGGCCTGTGCACCACAGAGGTCTGATGAATAAACAAAACTCCCACATTGTTAAGCCAACCAGGATTGAATTAGAATAGATTGTACACCATGTATTTCTGCTATTATTGTGTGTTTTATGAGTATTTGTGTGTTTAAGATAGAAAGAGACACATGAGAGACTCACAAAGCATAAGAGATTTGGATGATTTGGAAGATAATGAGCACTCGTTTTACCAGCACATAATTCACTTGTTCCAATGAAAGCTCAGGGGTCATGTTATGAAAAGATTTAAAATGAAAATGGTAATTTAGGATGGACGGGAAAGTACCTGATTCACAAAGCATCTCACAATGGTAGGGCTGTTGTGGGAACAGGCAGTGTGCAGGTGTAGCTTATTAGCAAAATAAATCTTGTCACATCATTCATTTCTTTTTCTTTCTTTCTTTCTTTCTTTATTTTAATCTTGTCAGTTTTACCTGCAGATTGCTGAAAAACCATTGACATGTTATAAGATTGAAAATCTCCTTAAATTAATCTCCTTTTTTAAATCTCCAGCCAACTGAATTTTTTTTGAAAAATGTCATCTTAACTCAGAAAACCAGTATTTACTGAGTTCTATGTACAAAACTCTATGTATAATATATGTTTAAGATGTTATCATTTAGTTTACATAATTTTTCTCTTTCTTTCTTTCTGTCTTGTTTTTGTTATCAATATATTTATTTGTCGTCTTGTATCTTTCTACATTGCTGTAAAAAAAACCAGGTTGGAGTGATCGTAAAATGTTTTATTATTTTCTTGACTTGTCTTTGCTGTGTATTGTGATACTTCTGGCCTGCCAGACTTGACGAATCATTTCAGGATCTTGGCAGGATTGTAGTAGTATCACAGAACAGCTCAAAATAGGCACTGACATTTCCTGTATACTTGTTTATTTGTTTTTTCCTTCAGAGCTGAAATTGTGTTAGTTCCATCATGTTTCAGCTGATTATATCTTTTGATATGCCAAAAGGAATAATTAAAACTGTTAAAATTGTCATCATTTATTTCCCTTTATATGCTTATAAACCTTTATGGCATCTTTTTTATCAGTGCAACGCAAAAGGAGATATTATGAAAATGTCCATGCTGATCTTCTCCATACGGTGACCAGGGGCTGCCAAAGTACCAAAACAGCATAAACCATTATAAAAGTAGTTCGTATGATTCATATGCTATAGTCCAAGTGTTCTGAAGCCATAGTTTTTTTTTCCATCAGGTCTCAAATTTTAGCCATGCTTTTGCATTAAGTTACAAGACTTGAGAGAACCAATGGTGCACCAAGTTTGTATCAACAACAGCAAAAATAGCTTTTGGAGCTTCATTGCTCTAATTCTTTATATAAATGTATTGTATTGTAAAAAACAGCATGGACATTTTCCAACAAATGAAAGAAATTCAAATGGATTTGGGATGACTTAAGTAACAGATGAAAGAATTACCATTATTGTGTAAACAATTCCTTTTTTTTTTGTTTAATTTGAGCATCACAATTTAGACTTAGATTTTGTAATATATGTGCATCTGTTTCTTTGTTCTATGTCTGTTGTAGACTGAGCCAGAGATTATTGAAGAGACTGATGTTGACCGACTGGCGGGCCGCCATTATTTTGGCTGTGGTCGACAAATCAAAGGTCAATCTGAGACATCAACACTGAGTTCCCAGCCTTCCATAGATGAGGTTCGTCAGCAGATGCATCTGCTGCTAGAAGAAGCCTTTAGTCTAGCTTCAGCTGGTCACTCCACTTCCAGCAGACACCATCACTCCCACCATCAGCATCCATCACTGGGTCCCTATGGCTTGGGTCCAGTCATCCCGTACTCAGAGGTGGTGACCAGTGCACCGTGCACCACAAGTCAAGGGCAGGGAGGCCTACAGTGGGTGCCAGCCTGTAGACCAGACCCTTACCAGTGCAGCCTGGCCAAACAGGTACAGTTATAGATCTGATCTATATATATGTATGTATTGATATGTCAGAAATTATCTTTCTTGCTAAAAGCTTCTATATGCTCATATGCAAATTTATCAAAAAGGCATTCAGGTTCACTCAGCTCCCTGAAATGGCTCTTGGGTCACCTCCACCCCCTGTCCCACCAAGAACAGGCCCTCCTCCTGAGTCATCACTGCAACGGTCAGAACATATCCACGTTCTTTGCCTTTTTGTTCTGACAGTGACCAATGCATGAGTTTATTCAGCACTTATTAAAGGAATATTTTCCCATAATTTACTATCTTTTCAAACCCTTCCGTGGCACACAAGAGGATGTTCACAATCCAAACAAGACAAATAAATGTGGATAAAGCTGTCAAAAAAAAAAAAAAGACAGAAAAAGTACAATTAAAGTTGTACATATGACCTGTGTTCTATATTCTACAGTCTTCTGATAGCGTGTCATCAAGTCATTTCATTAAAAAGAAAACATGTCTGCTTAATATTCAAGTTCTGTATTCATGTCAATCATGGTGTCATTTGTTGTTGTAACTGATCTCACTGTTCCAAGTTAACTAAATTTTGGTCTTTTCCTCATGGAAAAATATTGTATGGTGTCAGAAGATTTGGAATATAAAGCTAATAACACACTCAACACTTTAACGTCTGATGTATGAAATAACTAGAAAAAGTGCAGTTGCTAATATTTATATTGCCAAAAAGTAAAATGAAATTCTGATAGCTTGTAATGTAACACAATGAGATCTTTATAACAGTATTGCAGACTACTTACATAAAATGCACAAAAATGTCATCTGTCACTATATCTCCAAATAATATGTCTTAGTAAAGTAAGATGACACTTAAATGCTTAGTTTATGACCAAAGCTCTGTAGGTTTTATTCATATTTGATACATTATTGTTTTTAGAAAAAACAATGTAAACATGTATGGATAAATATATATAATACTGAGTTATTCTTACATTTACTTTTTACGTTTATAAAAATCAGTAAAAATTTCACTATAAACTATCAATCAGATGACACGAGGATTGTGCACAACAGTTTTGAACATTTAAAAAATTTAGAGCCTTTAGAAATCTGTATATCAAATATAATGCTTTAGAATTTATAGGGTTAATTATTTTCCTTTTTGGAGCTTGAAAGCATCAGTAGCCATTCAGTTCCATTTTTAGGAAAATAACAGACAGGACATTATGCTCAGCATTTCTACAGGAATTCAAATGGGTTTGGAACAACATGAGGGTAAATAATGAATTATTTTGGGTGAAATATTCCTGCCAAATGCTAAATTTGTCATATTGAGGTTTATTTCAGTACTAAATTCAGAAATGTATTTTTAAATTTTGAGTAATTGTGGTAAAGTCTGCCAAGTCATGTTAATTCTTTATATATAAAAACAGCATATTGACTTACTAGTAAATCAATACTGTCACCTGGTGGTGAAACAATGTCAATGCATGTATGAAATTGTTTTACAGGACATCTTCTGATCTTGGTCTGAAGGGTCATTGCTCTGAGTTGTCAGTGCCGAGTCAGCATGACAGCGCCCTCTACCAGCCAAAAGGCAGAGCGCCACTCCCACCTGTCACTACTGAGCCCATTCCTAACCACTCAGGTTAGTGTTCGTGATTGTATGGGTTTATGTATGTCTGTGTACATTAGTTTGTGTCTGTCTGTGTTTTTTCTTTACGAATTATAGTGCATTAGTTATGCATTATTATTATTTTAAGTTAGGGAAGTGTAACACCCTTTGATGCATAACTCATCCTGGGCCATTGATGGCAGAGGTGTAAAGAGTACCTGAAGACCATACTTGAGTAAAAGTACAGATTCCTTACTGTAAAAATGACTCCATTACAAGTTACAAGTCACCAATTCAAACCCGACTTGAGTAAAAGTCTTAAAGTATCAGATTTTAAAAGTACTTAAGTGTTTTACTCATCAATACCCTGCAGATGGCGATATCGCCTCTTCCGCCCAAGAAATAAGCCAAGGCAGATAAAGTTTGCGATTTGTCGTGCACAATCGCAATGTAATGAGTAACGGTAAGTGTCAGTTCAAATGTAGTGGAGTAAAGAGTACATATATTCAATCAATAATGTAGTTGAGTAGAGAGTAAAAGTTGCTTATATTTTTGATACTCAGTACAAGTACAAAGTAGCCAAAAAAATACTTAAGTACAGTAACGAAGTACATTTACTCAAATACTTTACACCACTGATTGATGGCACATGTAGGATACTTTAAACCGTTAACTGCGTTGAGGAGAGTTTGGCTGCTTCATTTTTAAATGATCTGACAATAAAACAGGTAAAAATATCTTTGCTATTCTCACAAAAAAAAAAAAAAGGACTTCGGAGATTTTTAATCTTAGTATTATTTCTGATAATAGCATGAATAACATTTGGTGTACGATATTGACCAAAACATTATTTCTCAATATTTTCTGTGATTTTTTTTGATGATGATGATTAGACAATATTTTGTGTTTTTAAGTGTTTTTGTGTATACAATGGCTGTTTTAGGCCTGTCATGACAGCAGACTTCCAAAGCTTTTGATAACCTTCATTCTGGTGCAGTGATCAGTTCACAGCAATGACAGAAATTAAGTTTTTGATTATGGGATTGATGTCTGCGGGCTTAAATTGATTCCCAGGTGCATTTTAACCTTTATAAAGGTATTTTTTTCTCACCTTATTAAATGTTTGCATCATCTTTATATTTTTAAGTGATACATTCAGTTAGAATAATAAGACACTATAGGCTGTTACCAATAAAATTAAATCAGTATCGACAAAATACAATTTTATTTAGCAAAATCCATGCTAATTCATTCAGGTATGAAACACCACTGTGTGTTGCTCAGAGTTTCACTGCGGCTTTATTTATAACTATTTTTATTGGGAAAATAGAGTAAAAACAGTTTACCCCGAAAATATTGTGTCTAAAATGTAACTCACAACCTTAACTTCTTGTTTATTGAACTTTTGTATAAAATTTATATCACATTTGCAATCTGATAGTTGAAAAAAAAAGCATGCTTGCACGTGTGAAATTAACAGTGTAATTTAGAAATATAACACAACAACTTGCCTCAATGTATTGAATTTGGGGGCTATTCAAACTGCATTCTACTAGGCTACATTACACAGTAAACAGATACACTCTCAAGTTGTGCTTTTATTTTTTGCAAAGTGAGTGACATTTGATAATTACAGTATTATCATAGACAATGCATATATTGCCCACCCCTACAAAACTCTCATCCTTTTTTGTCCCACAGGAAACCCCATGACAGCAGTGTACGCCATCCCAGCCACTCGTCCAGAATACACTGGATATTTCATCTCCACGCCACCCTCCTCCTACCACAGCCCATCCTGGATGTCTTACCCCCCTGAACCCGAGGATGTGCCTCCTCAGTGGGCCGAATCTGTAAGAATGCAGTTATCACACAGTCCTTTATCATGTGTCCAATTCTGCTTCACAAACTGGGTTGCATCCGAAGACCCCAATTTTACAGTGCATGCACCATTAATACAATTTAATGTGGCAAAAACCTCATGGACTGCAACCAAGGGAAGCAGAACTGATCTGTCACATGTGCCTCTATACATTGTTCTGAATTTAGGGGGCATTCTGTCAGATCATGTGACCTGCGCTTGGGCGCAAGACTCGTCTTTTTGGATTGTCCTTCTTATCCCTGTTTGTGTGTGCCTGCATTCACATGGTGTCTTTTTGCAGAACCAGTGTCATTTAGAAACCATGTGCTGAACTGAATTTATCGCTGACGTTGAGTGGAAACAACAAATTCCCAGGGTAGATGAGCACATTTCTTCAAATGAACACTTTTCTTTTTCTTTCATTCTTTCCTCTGTCACGAGCAGGGTTGTGTGCCATTCAGAATCAAATTGTGAATACCTTTAAAATTCCAGGTTTTGAATTGAGGAAAGCAAACCAGATGAAAAATTGAAGTAGCATTAAAAAAATATTTTTTTTAGATTGTACAAAACTTTTTTTTTTTTTTTTTTACTTTTATAACCTATCAAGTAAATCGTCTCGGGTTACGCATGTAACCATGGTCCCCTGAGAGGGAATGAGGAAACGCTGCGCCCCCTAGGACATTGGGGTATGCAGCCTGCATGACCAGTGTCTGAAGCACGTGTGAAACAACGGCAATCTATTGGCCCACCTGGCCCATGACGTCATAGGCGGGATGCCCGGAAGTATAAAAGGGCACCTGATGAATACGTCATCCACTTTAGCTGTCTGAAGGAGACACAGACAGGCAGGGCGAAGGCATGGCAAGGGGACGCAGCATCTCATTCCCTCTCGGGGAACCATGGTTACATGTGTAACCTGAGATGTTCCCCTTCTAGGGAACTCAATGCTGCGCCCCCAAGGGGGCACATTGGGGAATGAAATCCAATCATGCCGTGCCGAGACGCATGACTGTCCACCTGGTGGGAGAGCACCAAGGAAGCGACAGCGAAGTAAAGAGAGTAGCTGCTGAGCTAGAACACAGCTATCATCAGATAGCTATGTCCCTAAGGTCTTATGAAGGCTTGTGGATCAGAATAACATAGCCAAGATAGCCTTCCTACGGAGCTGCCCAGACCACAGAGAGTGGGCTATCTACTTACTACCCTAGCAGGGGAGATAGCACTGTCTAGGCAAGGGCTCAAAGAGACTGCTACTTAAAGACCCTAAAAAAGGGGAGCAAACACTGAGCTAGCACACAGATATCCTCAGATAGCTATGCACCTAGGAAGGGCTACCAGAAGGGGGACCGACTGAAACTTCCCAAACCACAAAGAGTGGGCTGTCTACTTGCAACCATAGCAGGGGAGACAGAACTGTCTAGGTAAGGGCTCAAGAAGGCCGCTACTTAAAAACCCTAAGAAGGGGAGCAATCACCGAGCTATCAACAGCTAGTCCTGCACAGCTACTAAATAACCAGGTAAACCCTCCTATGAGGCTGCCCAGACCACAAAGAGTGAGCTATCTATTTACAACCCTAGCAGGGGAGATAGCGCTATCTAGGCGGGGGCTCAAGGAGACTACTACTTAAAGACACTAGGAAGGGGAGCAGTCACTGAGCTAGCACACAGATATCCTCAGATAGCTATGTACCTAGGAAGGGCTACCAAAAAGGGGGACTGACAGAAACTACCCAGACCACAAAGATGGCTGTCTACTTATGAACCAAAGAGGGGAGACAGCACTGTCTAGGTAAGGGCTCAAAAGACCGCTACTTAAAATCCCTAAGCAGGGGAGCGATCACTGAGCTAGCACATA
>NW_015630062.1:130545-131098 GCF_001515625.1 Sinocyclocheilus rhinocerous | reverse complement strand
ATAGCAGTTTTCTCAGATAAGGCTGAAGATTGCCCAGGCCATGGAAGTGGGCCATCTATTTAAAACCCCGAAGGGGAGACAGCACAGTCCAGGCAAGGGGCTCACAGAGACCACAATCTAAAAACCCTAAAAGGGAAGCGGTCGCTGCGCAGGAACACAGCTATCCTCGAATAGCAGATTCCTAAACAAAGATAGACCGCTACTTAAAATCCCTAAGCAGGGGAGCGATGACTGAGCTAGCACATAGCTATCCTCAGATAGCTAGGCTCTAGGAAAGGGGACCACTCCATGAGAGGGCTCACCGCAACTGCAGTAGAGCACAGATAGCCTCAGATAGCTGTATTCAGGTAAGCACGTCCTGCCATCACAGTGGCCGGAAAATAAATACCTTCAGATGGCTATACTAAGGAGGACCTCAAACTGTGTCAGTCCCAAGTAAACAATTCACAGCTAGCATAGATAGCCTTCCTGCAGAGTTGCCTAGACCACAGAGAGTGGGCTATCTACTCACTACCCTAGCAGGAGAGATAGCACTGTCTAGGCAAGGGCTCAA
>NW_015630062.1:130096-130379 GCF_001515625.1 Sinocyclocheilus rhinocerous | reverse complement strand
CAGGGCCCTCTAGGCCCTCAGAGAGGGCCTAACTTATTGTAAAAACAATATTTACAATGTTTAAATAAATGTTTTAAAATATAACATTTTTAATAAAAAAAAAATATTATTGCTAATTTTATTTAAGCAATTCATAATTTGACAAACATCATCTAAATAAAATAAATACAACTTCTGTGAAAAAAAAAACCTCTTCAAATCTGCGTATTCAGTGAATGGACTTATTAACACCGCCCATTTTCTCCATATTTGAATGTTTCCGCCTAGCGTTTGCGGCTCTGTG
>NW_015630062.1:121315-128997 GCF_001515625.1 Sinocyclocheilus rhinocerous | reverse complement strand
TGTCATGAAGTTAATTTGGTTTATTTGTTTTGTGTCATGATATGTTGTCTTAAACGCATTACATTTGTTGGTTTTGTGTGATGGGAGGGAGTGTCTGTACGTTTTGCCCGCTGAAGTGCAGATATTTGTAATGAAGATTTGCATTTGACTTAAATTTAGATGTTTTATTTTGGTAATATTAGTCACTCTAGCTGTGCTGTTTTGTTGCGGTCGCACATCGGACGAGAAGCACAGTGGTGCGCCGGTGCAACACGTATCACACACTGAATGCGTCGCGTCAGCAAACGGGATGAGAAATTGCGATCTATAGCACAATGAAGCACAGAATTTATTAGAGCCACAGAAAGACAAACGTTTTGCAAAAAAATTTACAATACACAATCTTCCAACCTAGGATGAAGTCATTATGTACATTAACAATAATTTGGAACAAATATAATGTAGTTTAATGGAGAATGATGTGAGTGGCGCTGAGGCGCTCTGTGGCGCGGCAGGATTATGAACAGCGCCCGGAGTCGGGATCCGTGGACAGTCGCCGGTGGCGCCGCCGGTGTGCATACATACAGTCATGGAAAACAATGTGTGGGAATTTTAAAGACGTGGTGCGGCACGGTGCAGGCTGCACATGTCGTCCGGTGTGCGACCGCCTTAAGGCTGGATAGCCTCTTGTTTCAGAGGTGAAATTGCCAAAGATGACTTTTAGAAGAGGACACCGTAAGCTAGGCTGGTAGTTTTTCCACCCGACGAGGGTAGGGGGAGAGGGCCTAGGCTCAAGAGTCACTGTTCGCTACTGCTCTGCACACAGTCTCGCAGGATCAGGGCTGAAACGACTCTGTGCTCACACTTCATCGTCATAACAACCCAACAATATCAGTGGCATCTGACAACCGTATAGAGAGGGTGTGCGGATGCCGCAGATCAAAGCAATGGCCACGAGTTGAGATAACTGTGCCCACGAATACCACGATCCAAGTATTCGCCATGCCTCGGCAACAGCGGGACCTGAACCGCGAGACGCAAACGCTTGTCACTCATCTCTCGAGAAGAGGGACAAACGCGAATGGAGCTTCTCATTGGATAACACTCACAATGAGCGCGTTCAGAGCCCTCGAGCACTGAACGCGCAAGCTCCTGACCAAAAACAGATGACAGATAGATTGTGCGCGTCCTCAAGTGCCAGAAACCTCTGGAACAGAGGCAGACACTTTCCACACCGCTCACCTGCCTTGGTGTCTCACACGCACTTCAAACAGACGACTCCTGAAGAAAGCAAAGAGGATGACGTATTCAGCAGGTGCCCTTTTATACTTCCGGGCATCCCGCCTATGACGTCATGGTGGGCTAATGGATTGGCGTTGTTTCACACGTGCTTCAGACACCGGTCATGCAGGCTGCATTCCCCAATGTGCCCCCTAGGGGGAGCAGCATTGAGTTCCCTAGAAGGGGAATCACTTGTGCCACATAATGACACCAGGCTAACACATCTCACTTTATTATTATTTTTTTTTACTTAATCATGGGGATGATAGACAATCAGGTAAGAATTAAGTGTAGAGTTTTATTGATTGATTGATTTATTGCTTTTTGACTTTTATATTCTTCTTTATATTCTTTATGAGACTAGTCTTTATAAAACAAGTGTTGCAATCAATAAATATCTCAGAAAAAAAAAATATTTATATATATATATATATATATATATATATATATATAAATATTTTTTTTTTCTGAGATATGCCACATAATGACACCAGGCTAACACATCTCACTTTATTATTATTTTTTTTTACTTAATCATGGGGATGATAGACAATCAGGTAAGAATTAAGTGTAGAGTTTTATTGATTGATTGATTTATTGCTTTTTGACTTTTATATTCTTCTTTATATTCTTTATGAGACTAGTCTTTATAAAACAAGTGTTGCAATCAATAAATATCTCAGAAAAAAAAAAAATTTATTATGTTTTGTATATATATATATATATAATGTGTTGGTCTAATGAGTGTTGTGTGACTGTTGAATACCATTGAATGGCAGTTTAGTACATCAATTATCTTGTGGGGTGGCCAATTAAATTCCAATTTACACTCAAAAAGGAGTCTTTTTCTAAAATTCTGAATTATGCCCAACCCTGGTGACAAGGTGACCCTTGTTCAAAGTGTTTATGATTTCATAATTCATAGTTTAATGAAAATGATCAAATCACACAATTCAAACTTGTTTGAATGGAGTGTCACTAATTTTACTTTGAAGTATATCCTTAAGCTTTTCGTTTTCCTTATCGTGAGTGTCGTCCTTGTATATTTGTCTATTGGTTCCCTTTTTAACTGTAGAATTTGGTCAACTGCAGCACAGATCAAGACTCACTAAAAATAACAGTACACCCTAGCTGACTGGTTTTAGCACAGGCCTTGTTGAATGCTACCTGTTTTCTCTTTCAGATGCCCCTACCAGGCTACGCAGAGGCCTTTCCTCACCCTCATTATCCTCAGGGCAGCCCTCTCCTGTGGCACCACCGCCAGGCCGCTCAGGGTGGTCCGGACAATCCACCCTCCTCCTCCACTGCAGTGTCCCAGCAGAGTCTAGCAGAGCCCAGAGATCCGATCAGCCCCAACACCCCCCTCAGTAGCCTTTACACTTCAGCCCTAGTCAAAGCCATCCGTGATGAGGTGGCCAAACTGGCCAAGAAGCAAGCAGACATGTTTGAGTTCCAGGTGTAGAACATTCTGGTGAATTCATGGACCAGCTGCACTGAGACTGAACAGTCTGATACATTTACGACTTCTGATTTCACCGGATTAAATAATTTTTCACTGGATACTTTTTTTTCCTTTCAGTGAAACACCTGTCTGCTTTTAATACAGTTTTTGTGTGGTTCTTTTTGCCATTGTACTATAACATTAATATGTAATTAAACATTTTCTTTATTGTAGTATAACATTAATATGTATTTAAAGTTTTTATTTAATGGGACAATATGGAAATCTACAATTTTCTCATTTTAGCTGTATTTTATGAAAACTGGCATGGTAATCAAAAGGATAGTCCACCTAAAAATGTAAATTCTGTCATGAATTACACCCCCTCATGTTGTTCAAAACCCAGAATAAAGCATAAATGAAGATATTTTTAATATTTTATTTCGTCCATCAATTGATCGTCCAATCAACCAAAATTGTCACGCTTCAAAAAGTTCATAAATACATGGTAAAAGAAACCCATATAATTTGAGTGGTATAATCCAAATTTTCTGAAGAGATGCTAAAGAGATCGTTTTATATTATGAACAGATTTAATTTACACTTTTGTTAACATATGAACATTTATCAATGCACATTCATATAGCACACATGCACAAGCACATTTAAGCTTCTTCAAAAATGAGTACGTACTGAATAAGTACTGTATGTCTGACAAAAATGATGAGAGAATATTATCTTAATTTGTGTTCCAAAGACAAGCAAAGTTCTTGGGTTTGGAACAATGTGAAGGTATACAAATAAAACAGATCTTTTTTTGGACTATCCCTTTAAAGTAGAAACTAGGGCTGGGCGATATAGCTAAAAAAGTGTATTAACAATATAATGTTTCATATCGTTCTGTATCGATAATTATTGACATTTTTTATAACCTTTTTCAAAACAAAGAGCAATAGAAAAAAATGTTTAAATTTAACCACTGTATTTTTTAAACTAACCCAATTTATTGAGACAAACAACAAATATTTTTTTTTTGTTTTAACAGTCAAACACAAAATAAAAATTAAACAAATATCTAATTTCTAATGTCTTATATGCAGATTAAATAGGTTAAACTTTTGGCTGGCCACCCCTATGAAACTCTCATTCTTTTTTGTCCCACAGGAAATCCCATGACAGCAGTGTACGCCATCCCAGCCAGTCGTCCAGGATACACGGGATATTTCATCTCTACGCCACCCTCCTCCTACCACAGCCCATCCTGGATGTCTTACCCCCCTGAACCCGAGGATGTGCCTCCTCAGTGGACCGAATCTGTAAGAATGCAGTTATCACACAGTCCTTTATCATGTGTCCAATTCTGCTTCACAAACTGGGTTGCATCCCAAGACCCCAACGTTACAGTGCATGCACCATTAATACAATTTAATGTGGCGTAAACCTCATGGACTGCAACCAAGGGAAGCAGAACTGGTCTGTCACATGTGCCTCTATACATTGTTCTGAATTTAGGGGGCATTCTGTCAGATCATGTGACCTGCCCTTGGGCGCAAGACTCATCTTTTTGGATTGTCCTTCTTATCCCTGTTTGTGTGTGCCTGCATTCACACGGTGTCTTTTTGCAGAACCAGTGTCATTTAGAAACCATTTGCTGAACTGAATTTATCGCTGACGTTGAGTGGAAACAACAAATTTCCAGGGTAGATGAGCACATTTCTTCAAGTGAACACTTTTCTTTTTTCTTTTTTTCCTCCTTTTTTTCTTGCAAATACCTTTACAATTCCAGGTTGTGAATTAAGGAAAGCAAACAAGATTAAAAATTTAAGTAGATTAAAAAATTGAAATTCAATAAAATGTTCATTCTGATATTGCTTTTCTGCTACAATTTACAAAACATTATTAAGAATAAAATTGTACAAAACCTTTCAAAACCATTTATTTTAGCCTTTGTCTTTATGTGACTAGTAAGTATTTAAAAAAGTGTCAGTTGCATTTCATTTATATTTCTAAGAATTTTTCTAAGAATTTTCTTACAAATTTCTTAGAAATTATGTTAAGAACTGTCCTCTTTTTTCTCTAAGATTTTCAATCAATGTAATTATATCTAATGAATTTCTTTTTTATTTATTTAATGTCTATATTTATTTTTATAAATGAATCTGAAGACAATTTGATGGGCATTTTGCATTGCCACATGCCAAAATTAAAACTGGTTTTGATGGCAGAGTCAAATAATTTGATATTTCTTTAAACTAAATGCAAAAGTAAGTCTAATGATTTATTATGAAAATGCATTCTACATATCTGGGAATAAATAGGCTTAATTAGTCAACATTAATAATTTAATTAATTATGTTTTGTTGCCATAAGTTGGACTAATGTGTTGGTCTAATGAGTGTTGTGTGACTGTTGAATACCATTGAATGGCAGTTTAGTACATCAATTATCTTGTGGGGTGGCCAATTAAATTCCAATTTACACTCAAAAAGGAGTCTTTTTCTAAAATTCTGAATTATGCCCAACCCTGGTGACAAGGTGACCCTTGTTCAAAGTGTTTATGATTTCATAATTCATAGTTTAATGAAAATGATCAAATCACACAATTCAAACTTGTTTGAATGGAGTGTCACTAATTTTACTTTGAAGTATATCCTTAAGCTTTTCGTTTTCCTTATCGTGAGTGTCGTCCTTGTATATTTGTCTATTGGTTCCCTTTTTAACTGTAGAATTTGGTCAACTGCAGCACAGATCAAGACTCACTAAAAATAACAGTACACCCTAGCTGACTGGTTTTAGCACAGGCCTTGTTGAATGCTACCTGTTTTCTCTTTCAGATGCCCCTACCAGGCTACGCAGAGGCCTTTCCTCACCCTCATTATCCTCAGGGCAGCCCTCTCCTGTGGCACCACCGCCAGGCCGCTCAGGGTGGTCCGGACAATCCACCCTCCTCCTCCACTGCAGTGTCCCAGCAGAGTCTAGCAGAGCCCAGAGATCCGATCAGCCCCAACACCCCCCTCAGTAGCCTTTACACTTCAGCCCTAGTCAAAGCCATCCGTGATGAGGTGGCCAAACTGGCCAAGAAGCAAGCAGACATGTTTGAGTTCCAGGTGTAGAACATTCTGGTGAATTCATGGACCAGCTGCACTGAGACTGAACAGTCTGATACATTTACGACTTCTGATTTCACCGGATTAAATAATTTTTCACTGGATACTTTTTTTTCCTTTCAGTGAAACACCTGTCTGCTTTTAATACAGTTTTTGTGTGGTTCTTTTTGCCATTGTACTATAACATTAATATGTAATTAAACATTTTCTTTATTGTAGTATAACATTAATATGTATTTAAAGTTTTTATTTAATGGGACAATATGGAAATCTACAATTTTCTCATTTTAGCTGTATTTTATGAAAACTGGCATGGTAATCAAAAGGATAGTCCACCTAAAAATGTAAATTCTGTCATGAATTACACCCCCTCATGTTGTTCAAAACCCAGAATAAAGCATAAATGAAGATATTTTTAATATTTTATTTCGTCCATCAATTGATCGTCCAATCAACCAAAATTGTCACGCTTCAAAAAGTTCATAAATACATGGTAAAAGAAACCCATATAATTTGAGTGGTATAATCCAAATTTTCTGAAGAGATGCTAAAGAGATCGTTTTATATTATGAACAGATTTAATTTACACTTTTGTTAACATATGAACATTTATCAATGCACATTCATATAGCACACATGCACAAGCACATTTAAGCTTCTTCAAAAATGAGTACGTACTGAATAAGTACTGTATGTCTGACAAAAATGATGAGAGAATATTATCTTAATTTGTGTTCCAAAGACAAGCAAAGTTCTTGGGTTTGGAACAATGTGAAGGTATACAAATAAAACAGATCTTTTTTTGGACTATCCCTTTAAAGTAGAAACTAGGGCTGGGCGATATAGCTAAAAAAGTGTATTAACAATATAATGTTTCATATCGTTCTGTATCGATAATTATTGACATTTTTTATAACCTTTTTCAAAACAAAGAGCAATAGAAAAAAATGTTTAAATTTAACCACTGTATTTTTTAAACTAACCCAATTTATTGAGACAAACAACAAATATTTTTTTTTTGTTTTAACAGTCAAACACAAAATAAAAATTAATGGACGCGAACATCCTGTATGTAATATAAATGTGGGGGGGGGAAATGTGTAATTTTCTTTACAGAAAATGAGCCAAGACCAATGAGTATGAGTTTAAAATAAATAATTAATCGTATCATTTTTCTTTTGATAAAAAGTGAAAACGGGTCCCACAGACCCGAACACCATACAAGGGTTAAACAAATATCTAATTTCTAATGTTTTATATGCAGAATAAATAGGTCTTAAGGAAACTTTTGGCTTGTTTCCCGAGCCCACAGGAGGGCGCAATGAGCAAAATAATGTTGCGCATTAAATTGTCAACACAAGGAAATAACTGTCTATAAAAAAACGTGCATTATACGTCTAAATAAACTCATATAAATCAAATATAATTTTGTAACTTGCATAAACAATTATGAACAAAACAGCATCATGTATTTATGCATTGCTTAGCCTAATACAAAGAATCACCCATCACACAGATTGCCTTTAAAAACATATGAGACGCAGTGAAAAGTAATAAACCTCCACAAATTTGTGACGTGTTTTTTAAAAGTTTAAACTGTTTTAACTTTGCATGGCTACATCTCTTGTGTGAGACGCGAGTGCAGCAGTCATATTTGTCTGTCTAAAAATGCGCTGTATATGCGTTCTGTGTGAATAGCTTGGTTTTGGTTTTAACCTAATCAAGATCTTCTCCACGTTGAGCTACTATATTTCTCTAATATTTTGAATGAATAACGCAGCAGCGGCGCGTCTCGTGGGCTAGACTAACAAAACATTAAAATACAACAACGTCACTTATCATCATCATCACCGCATCTCGCGCACCACTGATGA
>NW_015630062.1:120133-120589 GCF_001515625.1 Sinocyclocheilus rhinocerous | reverse complement strand
AATTTCATAAACAATTATGAACAAAACAGCATCATGTATTTATGCATTGCTTAGCCTAATACAAAGAATCACCCATCACACAGATTGCCTTTAAAAACATATGAGACGCAGTGAAAAGTAATAAACCTCCACAAATTTGTGACGTGTTTTTTAAAAGTTTAAACTGTTTTAACTTTGCATGGCTTTCTATACATCTCTTGTGTGAGACGTGAGTGTAGCACTCATATTTGTCCTTCTAAAAATGCGCTGAATTTGAGTTCTGTGTGAATGGCTTGGTTTTGGTTTTAACTAGTGCTGTCAAATGATTAATCGTGATTAATCGCATCCAAAATAAACGTTTTTGTTTGCTTAATATATGTGTGTGTACTGTGTATATTTATTATGTATATATAAATACACACATGCATGAATATATTTCAGAAAAATGTTATGTTTATATATTAAATATATTTATTT
>NW_015630062.1:113341-119615 GCF_001515625.1 Sinocyclocheilus rhinocerous | reverse complement strand
AATTTTTTTATTCACAATCTCCTCATCACAGGCAGGCACAGCACTCAATTCAGCATGTGTTCGTGTTTGTGTGTGCTGTCTGCGTCACTCATAGAACGTGCCTATCGTGCACTATATTGAACATTTTTTCTATCGTTATCGAAGAAGGTGTACTGTCGATAAATGTCGATACAGTTTTATCGCCCAGGCCTAGTAGAAACAAACTGAACAGTTTGAAGCAACTAACAGTCATTTCCAAAGCTCAAGAAGGCAAGAAGGAACATGTTGTCACAACTGGATGCAATTTACAATAAAATAATATTCCGACCAATAAATTCATACATGATTTTGTGCCTGCAGTAGCTCTGAGATGTCAAAAATTGTAACTACTTATTTGTTAACTGAAGGTGATGCTACATGTTGGACACTTCCCATGTAGACATCCTTGTGTGGGCATTAGTCAGGGTGAACTAGAACATTTTAACACTGCATCCTATTGAGCAGTTTGTGCATCTATGCTGGCTACAGGACCTGCCCAGAAACCTTACCTTCACAGTCTTGTTTTCATTCATGTAAAATTAAAAATGTCTTCTACCCTGACTAAGGCCCATGGCAGCAATCTTTTTAACTTTTAAAGTGCTTAATTCATTTACATAATCAACAGAAGGAATGTGTTATGCTTTAATAGCTTGAGATATAACAATATACCCTGTAAAATTGTTCTGTTAAAGGTGCTAATATAGGTGTACTGCTTCATCATTGGTGGAGTGAAATATAAAAGAGCTTTATGATGATCACGTGAATGAGTCACATTATTATTTTTTTTTGAAGTAGACACATCTGTTTTATATCCATACGTCAACACAATTATTTACTTCAGAGCAATGTTTGATTTGTTTATTAGTCAGTTATGCATAGATCAAAATTCCACATAAATGATTTGACTGTAAGTCTGACATGCACTTTACTCAAGATTTTTCTGCATACATGTTTGAAAAATTACCCAGAAGTTACTGATAATAACTGAAACATCTCAAAGATGATCCAGTATTTTCATTGCTAACTTGGCCCACATCATCTTCCCAAATAAAACTATTAACTTTAGCAATTAACTATTCATTCGCTTGAGCATGCTGTGTGCCGTGAAGTGGCTAATGAAAGCAGGAGTGTTGATGGTTTTTGTGATTTTATTGTATGTAAATTGAGTTTTATAGAATGTATGTATAAACAGTTTGCCCTGAAGGGGCAACAGTAATGCATCATACTTGTATAACCTACAATTTAATAAGTATGTTTTTTTTTTTTACCTATAATCCCTACACTCTCTCTCAAACTTTTCTTAAACTGAAAACATTTAAATGATTAAAATGTGTTCCATTTTGTTACATATAATAATGTGAAAACACTGCAATGTCATTATTTTTTACATTATTTGTTATTATTTTTAATAATTGTTCAGAGGCAGCTTGAACAAGTTTCTTAATATACAGTTTACTTACATGACTTAAACACACAAATGTTAAAAATACTATATAAACAGTGAAAATGAACTTTGAAAGATGGTGATTGCAGTCAGTTGCAGGAAGTTATTATATTCCCAGTAAGATCTGGTGATCACACTCAAATCCTGTGCAAATGCCATAAGTATTGTTAAAATATTTTTTATTTATTTATTTTTATGTTATTATTTTTTTGCATATGTTTCAGTTTGTTGATATAAGTATTATAAAACCAATATATTGATGTTAATTTTCATTTTGAACCACATATCTAATAAAGCACTATCAAGAAGTGTGTTTGAGCCATTTCCGATGAGACATTTTGCAATAAAAGATAACAGAATGAACAAGTTTGTTGTTTATTTAACTTTTTTAACTCAATTTTATTTTGTTTCCTACATGACTCAGACAAAAATAAAAAAATTTAAATACTTCATGTCACTGTATATTTGGCATTAACTAAGATTGATTGTTTTAAGTGGTGCGGTGTGGTGGTTTATGTTACAAAGTTTAGATTGAAATTTCAGACAATAATGTACTGGAACACTTATGTTGCACTTACAAATGTCTAAGTGTCATTGCATTTCATATACTGAATGGAAGGGGGCAGGAAAATTCGGCATCACGTGTTTGGTTTTATGAATGGTTATCCACTCGCATTCTGCCAGTGTGAACTGAAAACAGTACTTTGGCTTCACTCCCTCTCCACATTTTCCATATTTATGATCCTCACCACATCTAGCACCTTCTCTTTCCTTTGTAAATTCAACATCATGTACAAATTTCTGATTAGATATGTGCTCTCTTATATCTCATAAATCCATAATATAATTCCTTTGGGATAATCTTTGTCTCAGACTCAACCAAACAGGTTTCTGTCCTAATTTCCTCAACTCCCCTTGTCATTCCTCTAACACTTGTTATACCAAGTAGTTTCACACCCTCCAATTTTTCACTCTTTCCTTCATAACAGTGAGACGTATTTCAAACATCACTCCCTTACAACCTTAATTTCTTCTTTCCTCCCCATTCTTACCATTTCTGCTACTTTGATTTCTCCAGCACTAATCAGTTTCTTTGTTTTCTCCATCTGCACTTCTGTACTACAGCCTACAAGCAAGTTCTCGTCTCCCAAAACCTTGTGTTAGCTTTAGCAGATCAAATCTCTTTCTCTACTTCCACAAAATGTACCACTACATTAAACAGTTCTGCTTTCGGATCTATGTCCTCATCTTCTCTTCCCTCACTCTCTGTTCCGTCCTGCAATGTTCCTTTTTTATGTCTAGTTGCCTTTGTGGATTTATTCCCTTTTATCACATTCTCCCGCTTATTTACCCTCCTTTCATCACTACAGTTTCCCTCTTGCTCCCTAAACTCCATGCTGATGCTGTCAACATCTGACTCCATCCCTGCCATCCTGTCAGATTTAGTTGGTTCAGCTGTCATTAAGTAGTGAAGAGTATTTCATTCGGATTTATATAGGCCGTCAAGCCAGTATTCCCTCACTCCACTCCTCAATCAGCTCACCAGTTACCAAGTCCATAGTTCTTTGCCCAATTTCCAAAATCAGTAAATTTCTTCAAATAGATTCTTCCCTTTTTGGAGCTCTGTTCCCTACTCACCTCTACTGTCGCCACTGTCCTACGCAGAAGTCAGAACAGAAATGTAAAACATTCTAAAAGCTTTAACACACTTGCACTCATTCACTGTCAAAATTAAAGGTGTGTTGTGCTGGAAGTTGTGCTTGGCTTCTGTAAACAGTAAAGACTACCTTCAGAGGTACTAAACAATTTTTTAATGGAAATGAAGAAACTATAATCATTAAAGGGGTCATGGACTGTCTTTTTTTTTTGTGCTGTTCTCTGAAGTCCACTTATAATATTATCAAGATTTGTACATCAAAAAACATAATTTCGAAGTAATAGGCTATTTTCTGTCCTGTTTTTGACCCCCCTCAGAACACTCTGTTTGAATAGGCCTGGCAGATTGTAGACTCGGAAGTAAATGGCCACTGCTATGATTGGCTAACGTTGTGCATGTTTGACAGCGCACATTCTTCATAGATGGACACTGCTGTGGTTTAGGTCAAAAACGCATAAATAACAATATATATCAAGCGATCTGTAAGAAGAGATTGTGACCACATACTGAAAACAGTTACCAGGGGCGTAGCCATCATTTCAGAAGTGAGGAGGACAGGAATGTAATATACGGACAACTTTATTTTTTCTCTTATTCCTTTCTTTTAATTGGCTAAGAAATCAGATACACTGCTGGAAAATAACCAATAATAATGATGTGTTTATATATTACAAACACTTTTTTCATTTTTTTTTTCCGATATTAAGGCAATATAGTTTCTATACTGTAATAAATGCCAATTAGCACTGCATTGTTTATATACTTTATATATTACCTGAAGATGACTTGAAAAACACAAATAAACCATATATTGTCATAATCGTGTGTTTAATGTCTTCATGTTTCCAAGCTTTTCTGCTTTTGTTCAGTTCATACAGTGATAGCTGGACGCTTTTTCCATATTAGGGATTTTCTGGTACGTCTAAGTTATTACTTCTATATGAGTCCGTCTTGGAAAGCACCCTCCGGCTTTGAGTATGAATGAAGCATACGCTGCATGAGAGTGTTTCGCACTCCATGCATATCGCCTTATTCTGGATGCGAATAAAACATCAGGTCATATGCACAGACTATCCTGTCTCTTTGAATTTCCGGCCCTGGAAAACCTCCATGCGAACACACTTACCGGAAAAAAGTGCGGGGGACACGTTTACGTGCTATTAAATGTGTGTGTGTGTGTGTGTTTGCGGGGGGGGGGGGATATGTGCCCCACATCCCCCGCGTATTCTATGCCCATGACAATTACTCACACTTGTTTTGAGACATTACTGTCAGATCCAATATAGTCGGCACAGCATCATATTTTATTTCCAATCTTTTTGAAAAAAGGGTTCGCCTCTCTCATATACACTACATGCTTGAAGCGGAGGGTGGGGATAAACAGGCAGTGATGTCGAAGCAGGCGTTGATCTTCTTCTGTGGAGGCGGTGCTTATCCACACTATTACATCATAGAGTAGAACATTCCAAAAACTGTCGTTTTGGCAGACTGCCTTCAGTATAAGCTGTTTTTAGACTAACGGCAAAGTTTTGAGTTCTGAAACTTAGAAAAAAGATTTCCATCACTACTCAGCTGTCATTCAGTTGTGCACTTATATAACTATTTTGGTTGGGGCATCAAATCAGACATAAGCAAACTTCAACAGACAGTCATGACTACCGAGATAATAATTGGTGCACTCCTGCCCTTCCAGGACATCTCAGGGTAAGGTAAAAGGGCAGGAAAAATCATCACTGACCCCCATACCTAGAATGTAACCTCTTGTTCTGCCCTTTGCCAGGAGCTGCAGAGCATCCAAACATCCAGGCATAAGAACAGTTTCTTCCCACATGGTGTCTCAATACTATTACTGTCCTTTGGCATGGAATATTCTGCCAGGGATATTTGCAATATCTATTTGCAATAACTATGTACATTATCTAAATATATAATTAGAATATATCTGTTTTTATTATTATTTTTTTTTTTATAAATGCATTATAAATGCATTTGCGGTCATGTTTCAGCAATTTAATGCATCTATATTTAGTAAACATATAATCAGAATCAGAATCAGAATGAGCTTTATTGCCAGGTATGTTTACACATACGAGGAATTTGTTTTCGTGACAGAAGCTTCCACAGTGTAACAGAATGACAGTGACAGAACAAAAATGAAATATCAGGTGGTGTGTACTTCCGAATGTCCAGCAATTCGTCTCTGGTGAAACTGATTGCAGGGATATAACTAAAGACAGGACAAACTAACAAAAACATAAAAACAACTGCGGAGCACGCCACAGAGGCAGCCATCAGCGTCGGCGCCATCGCGAACTTCCTGCGAATATTATACAACAGTTCGACAGCCCGAGTGTGTAAATACATATGGAGCTACAACAGATCTTTGAAAGCACTCTTTTGTGCAGAACTACTTCATTCTGACATGGATTCAAATCAAGTTGACATTTTAACAGCTGAGCCCAAGCCTCTGTTACTTTAGAACTAGTAACGAAGGAAGGTTGAGTTGCTTCATTAAAAGCTTATTGTATTACTGTATTGAAAGCTGTGTATTATGTGTAATAGACTATTATGAGAGAGAGATTGACTGAGCGAGTGTGACTACCTGCATCAAATTACAATTACATCCGAAAAGTATTTTAGATTACCAAAGTGATTAGTTGGAATTTTAATTTCAGTTATTTAATTTAAAGGTGCCATAGAATGGAAAACTGTATTTACCTTGGCATAATTGAATAATAACAGTTCTGTACATGGAAATGACATACCGTGAGCCTCAAACACCATCGTTTCCTCCTTCTTATGTAAATCTCGTGCATGCAAAAGACCACTGAAAAACAGGCGAATCAGAACATAACACTGACTGTGACATAGCAGTCGGGATCACTAATAGTTACGCCCCCAACATTTGCATATACCCGCCCATGTTCTATGCCAGCCGCCAGCCGAACCTGCACAGCCGAATCATCAGAAGTTCTGCAGGTATTGTGAAGAAACAAGCGAGGATAATAGCGGAAATGGCAGATCATGGAAATAAATGTTATGTTCCAGGCTCTGCAGGGAATGTGATATGCAGGGATGGGTTGGTGTCTGTATTCAGAAAGGCACGGAAAACAAATAACGCTTGCTAACGGTTGCCTGTTACATTACAGTACATA
>NW_015630062.1:102835-113272 GCF_001515625.1 Sinocyclocheilus rhinocerous | reverse complement strand
TTCCTGCTGTGTGAGCTACTGAAATGAGCCGCACTGTGAAACAGCCAATCAGAGCAGAGCTCAACATTATTATTCATGACCCTTCCAAATAAGGTAAAAACAGACCATTTCATTCTAGGGAGAAATCCTAGGGTTGTAAATGGACATGTAAACTCATTTCTGGAGATGTTTTGCCCTTACCTAAGCCACATACCTTCTATGTAGATATCAGAGAACAATTTAAAATATTGTATCAATGCATTCTATGGCACCTTTAAACATGAATGTAAAATGCATTGGGCAATGTATTGCTGTTAATGTAAACAGCAATTGGTGATTCTCTGAGTCTGACTCTGCAAAAGCATCCTCATAAGTGTCATACCCCTTGCAGAATATGCAAAATTGTAATAATTTTAACACAATAAGAGGGATCATACAAATATATATTTTTAGTACTGTCCTGAATAAGTTATTTCATATAACAGATGTATACATTCACTCCACAAGACAAAATAAACTGAATTTATAAAAATTGCCTCATTCAGAAATGTACATACCCTTGAATCTTAACTGTCTGTCATTACCTGGATGATCCACAACTGTTTTTGTTTTATGATGGTTGTTCTTGAGTCGTTTGTCCTGAGCAGTTAAACTGCCTGCTGTTCTTCAGACAATTCCTCCAAAATCCTCCTGCACATTCTCAGATTGTTCAGCATCTTCTGCTTATTTGATACCTTTCCAACAATGACTTTATGATTTTGAGATCCATCTTTTCACACTAAGGACAATTGAGGGACTCATACACAACTATTGGGTGAAAACATGCATTAAGAGCTGGGGTGTGTAAACTTTTTAAATTGGATGAATACAGGTCAATTGTACTTATTTTGTCTTCTGGAAAACATGTGACTATCTTCTGAAGGGCAGTACAAACAAACACAAACAAACAAACAATATCTTTAAACAAAATAAGAAAAATTTACACATCATCATGTTCATAAATTACACCCCATGTTCTTAATACATTGCATTTTGTCCATTCAAGAAATATAAAACTGATGACAATAATATACAGTGGAAAACCAAGTCCTATTTTTGGTGGACATAATTTTTCTCTAGAAGACCCTTTGTGTTGCATACCTCAGTAGTATTCTAAAGTATTTAGATTATAAAACTGTAATCTAACAAATTACCTTTTAATTGTGTAATCTGTGAAATACATTTTAAAAGTAACATTTCCAACCCTGTTTGTGAGCACCAAATCAGTATATTAGAATGATTTCTGAAGGGGCATATGACACTGAAGACTGGTGTAATCACTGCTGAATTTGCCATTATAGGAATACATTACATTTTAAAATATAAATTAATACTGAATGCAAATAAGTTAATTACAATAATATTACTGTATCTATGATCAAATTAATAATGATTTCGTTTTCAAACCAGCTGTACAATTTCTGTATGTTCATTTTCCAAGAATAGTTTTATTTAGCCTACCATGGAAATAAGTGATGATTACAATATCCCAAGTCTTGTGTCCTTTTTATTAGTTACCAATGAATGCATTTACCTGTATTGCCAGTAGATGTCAACCATGATCTTTCATGTGTTTTGTATTCTAGCAGAGAAATCGCCTTGAAATGAATTTATACCAAATGTTCTCTCTAATGACAACTAGATATCCCCCAAGGTTTGACATATTAAGATGATTCTCATATATAGTCTAAGGTTGAACAGAGTTACAGTTTTTCACCACAATATCTTCTTTATACCCTGACATGAATTCCTGTAACCATTTTTATTCTGGCTTCTTACCTGTTCTAAATTCCAGCTCTAAACTCAATTTATAATGCCCTCTGAAATATTGCTCATGTCTTTTCAACCATAAGCATTAAAATGTCAACCAAACTAATCCAGCACTGTCATTAGCCTAGTACTTTATAGTAGGTCTCTGCCAGTTATTCACTTTAGCTGAAACACTTTGTATTTTATGCTTTCTTCTCGTATTCATTTGACACATTGCACATCAGTATTTTAAAGCAATTAATTCAAATGTCAAATTCACACAAACTGCAGTGTTATTACTTCTGCAACACATAGGCTTTCAGTAATAATTGAAACAACAGCTGTCTTCCAAAAAGAAAAATATGCCAGCTCCTTCTGAATGCTGTTCTGTATTAAACCTCACAGATGATCACTTATAAATGGCTTTGCTTCATAAACTCTTTACATCAGTATATCTAAAGCTAATCTCTTAGTAATCAAATGGGCATTACAGAAAATTATGTTTCACAGATTACACATTACAAGTCATTTACTCCTTTTATTAATCAGAAATACTGTACAGTATGGAGAGATTGCAGCTGGTGTGCTTGACCAAAGTGCTGTGGTTCATGACCCATTACAATATGGCTGAGAGCGAACTCCCAATGCTATTTATCAGCTTCCTCCATGCTACTTATCAGCTTTTCAATTAGCTATTGAATCACAGAGACAGGAAAAAGCACTGTCTGCTGAAGACTGCTTATGTCTGGACTGTGTATTCTTCACATGAGTGTGTTGAATGATATTTATTATACAAGTGTTTTTATGCATGTACAGTGTGTGTATATTGTCACGTCTAGTGTGCAGTTTGAGTGAATAGGGAATTTAGATTATGTTTTATGGGTAATATGTAAAATGCTATGCAGCCATCAGCATCATCGACATATCCATACACATAAACAGGCAAATTTAAAGGTACTCTATATCAGTGGTTCTCAGAGGCGGACAAAGTACTCAACTCCATTACTTGAGTGAAAGTACAGATACTGCTGGTCAAACATTACTCCATTACAAGTAAAAGTTGTAAAGACAGATTTTTACTTAAGTAAAAATACTTAAGTACCAAAAGTAAACTTCCTTTTTTATGTCAATGCACTGTTTTATTGTTGTACGTAGTACTTGCAATACTTCTGAAGCAACTTAGAATACATTACACCTACTGAATACACTGACTAGCTTGTAGTATCTTTGGAATAAAGAGCTTTTAGAATGTTAAAAACCTATGGGGAAAAAAAAACTAAAAACAAAACAAAAAATATTTAACACCCCTACCCACCCCCACAAAAGCAGGATGGTAGTGATCTCACACATCTCTGACAGTGCGCACACATCTATGTGTAGCCATTCATCCACATTTTGAACATAGTGGACAGTGAAATCCTGTAAATACAGAGTGATAAGGAAGAAAAAAAAATCAAACCTGCTTTAAAACCCAGCAACACAACTGTAGCTGTATAACTTTACAACAGCAACACTGCTTTAACAAAAAAGCAAAACAGCAAGACTTATTTGACATCAAAAAAAATTTTTTTTTAAATGCGGTCTAATCGCTCTCGTGGTACTTGTGATTTATTTTTCATGTAGCCCTACAGGAGTGATTACTGATAAACTGTCTGAAAAAAAGAGAGTCATGTTTTAGAGAAGAAAAAAAATCACCCACTGACTTTCAAAGCTGCCACATACAGTAGTAAAGACTTTCTACTTCGAGGACCTTGATAGAAATGTAGTGGAGTGAAAAGTACAATATTTGTCTTTTAAATGTAGTGAAGTTAAAGTCATAAGTTCCCACAAAAAAATAATACTCAAGTACAGTACAGATACTCAAAAAGTGTACGTAAGTACAATAGTCAAGTAAATGTACTTAGCTACTGTCCGCCTCTGGTGGTTCTCAACCAAGGGGTCCACAGAATGACTTAAAAGTGTTTAAACCAAATACACTGAACAAAATTATAAACGAAACACTTTTGTTTTTGCCCCCATTTTTCATGAGCTGAACTCAAAGATCTAAGACTTTTTCTATGTACACAAAAGACCTATTTCTCTCAAATATTGTTCACAAATCTGTCTAAATCTGTGTTAGTGAGCACTTCTCCTTTGCCGAGATAATCCATCCACCTCACAGGTGTGGCATATCAAGATGCTGATTAGACAGCATGATTATTACACAGGTGTGCCTTAGGCTGGCCACAATAAAAGGCCACTCTAATATGGGAAAAAAAAAAGGAAGATTTTATTGTTTATGGTCAAGCGACCCAGGGTGGTGTGTCCTGACAATTCGTTTTAAAGTGGAAATTAATGTATATATTTATGGCACTGGCAATGTTTTGGGCACTAGTAGAGATAAAAAAAAAAGTTATTAAAACAAAAGATAAGTCAAATATATTTTTGTAAATTCTATCTAGCCATCTAGCTAGCAAGCTGTCATGCTGGAGTGACGTACATAAGTTGTCTACAGTGCCTAAGTTGTGCAGTTCTTTGCATAACAGGGCTGGTTGACTGGCTGCTTCATTTCCACTTTAAATAGTGGAATACATAGTGTATAAAGCAATTTACAAACTTTTTACAAAAAATTGAATTTATTTGTAACAATTATATATTAACAGCAATAATATAAAATTTCCATTGTCGCCACACTTATTGTCATGGTGTCACGGTGTGCCTACTGTGAGGAGCGAGGAACAAGGAGCGAGGAACGAGGAGAACGCAGGAAAATCCAGAATTAACAGTCTTTATTGACACCAAGGGAAACACACGTAGGACACGGGATTGACGTTCAAGACAGCACGAGGAACTAAGAAAAGGAAACACTTTAAATACACAAGACATGACGAGGGGATGACGAGAAACACCTGGGATCAATAAACATAACTGCACATGAGGGAAAACTGGGTCATGGAAAGCACGTGGGGGAGGAAAACACGGAACACAGGACTGACATTACTCCCCCTCCCGGAAGGCGCGTCCACGTGCCCCACAACATCCAACGGCTCTGGAGGCCCCTCAGGACAGACACGGGACAGCAGGTACCCGTTCTGGGACCCATGGCGGATCAGGCAGTTCGGGGCACCATGGCGGAGCAGACAGACTGGGAAGCCATGGCGGATCAGACAGTTCAGGAGGCTATGGCGGAGCAGGGAGCTAGGGGAGCCATGGCGGAGCAGACAGTTCAGGAGGCCATGGCGGAACAGGGAGCTCTGGGAGTCATGGCGGAGCAGACAGGTCAGGAGGCTATGGCGGAGCAGGGAGCTAGGGGAGCCATTGCAGAGCAGACAGTTCAGGAGGCCATGGCAGAACAGGGAGCTCTGGGAGCCATGGCGGAGCAGACAGTTCAGGAGGCCATGGCGGAACAGTGAGCTCGGGGATCCATGGCAGAGCAGGGAACTCAGGGTCCCTGGCCTCGGCACTTGGCCCAGCCTCCATGGACGGACGCCTACTACCCTCCCCCCCAAAAAAAATCCATGGGGAGAATATCGTCTTTAGAGGCCCTCGGGAACTTGGGAACTGTGGCCCTCCCAGGGCTTGACTTGGGAACAGGAGCCCACGCTTGAGCGAGGATAAGGGTCGAGAGCCATCCTTTTCGCCTCATCCTGGTTACGGGTGAATAGGGCGGCCGGCGGGCTGGAGAGAGCCACAGCCGCTTGACTGAGGAACGGCCAGCGGGCTGGTTCTGGCTCGGGGCCGGACGCTTAAACATAACTGCACATGAGGGAAAACTGGGTCATGGAAAGCACGTGGGGGAGGAAAACACGGAACACAGGACTGACATTACTCCCCCTCCCGGAAGGCGCGTCCACGTGCCCCACAACATCCAACGGCTCTGGAGGCCCCTCAGGACAGACACGGGACAGCAGGTACCCGTTCTGGGACCCATGGCGGATCAGGCAGTTCGGGGCACCATGGCGGAGCAGACAGACTGGGAAGCCATGGCGGATCAGACAGTTCAGGAGGCTATGGCGGAGCAGGGAGCTAGGGGAGCCATGGCGGAGCAGACAGTTCAGGAGGCCATGGCGGAACAGGGAGCTCTGGGAGTCATGGCGGAGCAGACAGGTCAGGAGGCTATGGCGGAGCAGGGAGCTAGGGGAGCCATTGCAGAGCAGACAGTTCAGGAGGCCATGGCAGAACAGGGAGCTCTGGGAGCCATGGCGGAGCAGACAGTTCAGGAGGCCATGGCGGAACAGTGAGCTCGGGGATCCATGGCAGAGCAGGGAACTCAGGGTCCCTGGCCTCGGCACTTGGCCCAGCCTCCATGGACGGACGCCTACTACCCTCCCCCCCAAAAAAAATCCATGGGGAGAATATCGTCTTTAGAGGCCCTCGGGAACTTGGGAACTGTGGCCCTCCCAGGGCTTGACTTGGGAACAGGAGCCCACGCTTGAGCGAGGATAAGGGTCGAGAGCCATCCTTTTCGCCTCATCCTGGTTACGGGTGAATAGGGCGGCCGGCGGGCTGGAGAGAGCCACAGCCGCTTGACTGAGGAACGGCCAGCGGGCTGGTTCTGGCTCGGGGCCGGACGCTCTCCAGACACCGGAGGATTCCTTCCCTCCAGCTTAGTCCCGTGGTGTCTGGGAGGTCCACGGGACGATGGTAATTGGCCCCGTGCCAGAACAAAGAGTTGATGGTGGCGTAATCTAAAGCTGTCGCCGCGGTGAGCCCGCAGAACTCCCTGGCATACTCGACGAAGGGGAGATCTCTACGGGCTAGCGCGATGAAGCGTGCAGCGATCTCCATAATCGCGGGGGGAAAACACGAAAACAAAAACACTTTCCAAAAACGAAAAACAAACACGGGGAGAAGGGGCGCCGCTTACTGTTCAGGTGCTGTCTTCTGGAGAAAACACAAAAACAAAAACACTTTCCAAAAACGAAAAACAAACACGGGGAGAAGGGGCGCCGCTTACTGTTCAGGTGCTGTCTTCTGTCACGGTGTGCCTACTGTGAGGAGCGAGGAACAAAGAGCGAGAAATGAGGAGAAAGCAGGAAATTCCAGAATTAACAGTCTTTATTGACACCAAGGGAAACACACGTAGGACACGGGATCGTCGTTCAAGACAGCATGAGGTACTAAGAAAAGGAAACACTTTAAATACACAAGACATGACGAGGGGATGATGAGAAACACCTGGGATCAATAAGCATAATTGCACATCAGGGAAAACTGGGTCATGGAAAGCACGTGGGGGAGGAAAACACAAAACACGGAACACAGGACTGACACATGGAAGCATTTCAGTTGAAGATGATGAGGAAATTATGCTATCTTTGCTCTCTCTGCCAGCCCTTCTGTGTCAGGTGAATTATAGTTAATTAATCATGGTTAATTATTTTAACTTATCAAAACTCCCATTTTTATTATTATTATTATTATTATTATTATTTTACAAAACGTTTGAAAACAGCTTTGTCATATTAACAGCAGAAATACAAGCAATATCTATGTAATACTAAATATTGTGGTGGGCAACTGGTGGCCTTCAAGTTAAAAAGGTTTAGAACCACCAATCTAAATTAATTGGTTTGTTTGTTTGCAGTCTTATTTAGTGTATTATTTGGCAGAAAAAAATGGCAGCCATCATGATGGGGGAACATCTTTGTGTGGAATAAAGCAGTGGTTTTAGCATTCGAAAGAGAGCAGTTCTGGATTTTCCACTGAGTGCAAGAGGACAAAATGCTCAAATCAACATTTTGTGAGTGGCCTTTCAATGTTTCTTTGTATTTATTTATTTACTTGCTTGCTTGCTTATTTACTTATTTTACCTTAAACTGTATATGTATGGATTAAAAGTAACTCCAGTTTTGATTGAGTTGGGTCTTAAAGTATGATATTCACCCTAATTGTATTTAATTGTAGTAATAAGAAGTGTACTTAAACAATTTAGCTTAGAGTTATTGGAGGGTGATGCTCACCATCTTGATGATGGCTCATTGCCCATTTGGTGCATCAAAGCACCTGACTTAACTATTTGATATATAGTGCAGCACCTATTCTATCTCACCTTGGACCAAGTAATGAGGTCGCTGACCTCCTCTCAAACTATGACTGACAGGTCTTAATGCGGCACATGAGATTCTATGAGGAATAAGGTTGCAGTGGTTCACTGCTTCATATATCATCAAGCTGGATCATACATGAGGTGAGGTGATGTGGGAGAAGAGAGCGATGCATGCTGGGGAATCAGGCGTGTTCCTTCCACTCCCCTGTGGTGTTTCACAGCGGAGTGGAAGGGGAGGTTTGTAATCGCTTCTTCTCAGTAATTAAAGTGTGATAGAGGAACAGGGGAATAACACATTGAGGAGGAGCTACACGTCACTGAGTTTAATCTTTAATTTTGTTTCTTTGTTTAACGAGAGCTCTCTCTCTTGCCATTTGCTCCCTCGCAAACACACACTACTTACTCCAGAAACTTGAGATAGGTGTTACAGCCTTTTGTTCAAGAGTTTGCAAACTGTATGACACAATTTATATCCCCAATTAGTATCCATTATAAGCAAGGATGGTATAAAACCTCAATCACTATAAACAGTGAAGAATGCAAATACACTTAGTGTCATTTTCTTTCGCCCCAGAACAAAACATTCTTTAGAACTGGAAAGAAATAAGCACATGTACTCAAGCACTCAGATGTGACAGCAATGATCAATCATGAATACACAATCAGGGCTTTTCACACTTATAACAGATAACCCTGAGTCATTCTAAACCATGGGTAAATTGAATCCTGGATTATCTTGCCTCACACAGCTCACAATTTACTGGGGGTAAACAATTAATCCTGGGTTTTCATAATCTGTCATTTCCTAAATTTCTAAAAGTTAATATTCTTATTTGCATATATTCATGTGTCAGCTTCATTAACTGGACAAACGCACCATGAAACCTGTTTACATTGTGGTTCTAACATTGTGAATCCTCATATTATATATTGCAGACTATGCTTAACTGTTTTTTTCTGAGCTGACTTTTCATTCTTCACTTCTTCACTCCAGTTCACATGCTTTCTCTCACCATTAGATATTTTTCCCCTCAAATGCTAAAATGACTATTCATACAAGACATGCTTAAAACCCTGTAATACCCAAATATAGAAAAAAATTTGCAAATTTTTTTTGACCTCTCAGATATTGTTTTAGGAGGCCTCTGATGTAGAAATTAAAGATTTTTCAAAAAGTTTTTAGGGAAATGTTGTAATATTGCAACGTTGGCCCTAGTTAGGAGCAGAATTTCTGTATTTGTACTCACTTTGTCTGAACAGATATACAGAGCATTTAAGCATTCATTTGCAGGGTTGATTGCTTTCTTAGCCCCATAACAGTATATATCATGAGTAATAATCATTCACGGGGCACGGTGTGTTTTTTTGGTTGGGGCTTGATGTCCACATCATAATTGGCTGGGCAGTCAATGGGTTGGTGGTTTTCTTTGTACATTTCACCTGCATCTTCATTCTCTGAGTCACTTGCATCAGTGTCATCTGAGTCCATTTCAAAATCGCTCTCTCCATTTTGGACTGCAGCAATCACATCCTGCACACTGAATAGATGACCTTTCTGCGCTGGTGGCATTCTGAAATGGAAAAAGTAAAAAAATAAATAAATAAGTGAATAATACATATGGGTCTTATATTGTAGTAGATAAACTGAAAGAATAGACAGGGTGGTAGACCATGTGTCGAGGGTAGAGATCTAAGTATTATCCATCAAAGTATTATCATTTCAATGCAAATGCTAATCAAAATTCCACTACTACATTCAAACAATACTGTCTGGGTGGCCTATTATGCTCTCTACTTATCATACTAAAAGGAACGCATCCGCCTAGAGCACTTACAGGTTCATATTCAAGACCATTCACACCTGTCCCTGAACAATGCAACAGGCATCCCCCCAAAAAATCCAGAACATTCAGAACCTGTTTTTCTATCTCCTAATGCTATAAACTGCTACTTGGGCAACAATCATAAAAAATCTCAGGATCATTTAGAAGTTAAAAAACAAACAAAAAACTACAAAGATACAGGGAGTTTCAGATACTGCTCTAGATGATGGAGTTTCAAATACCACATACAATTTATTCCTGTGTTTAATTATGGTCTAAGCTAAACTAAGTACAAATTTAACAGAAAAGCACATTTAGAACTTAGTTACAATGAATCATCTAACAGTTTAAATTTCAATTTGTGACCATGTGAGAAGTGCAGTGTCCTTATGTAATGTGTAAGGAGCACAGGCTATTTTGACTACCACTCTGGCCCAACGTTGTAGAATTACAACATAGACTTAACAAGCTCTAAATCAAATTTGATTAATGTTTTCCAAAATAACTAAATATGTATGTGTTCTAGACATTGTAATAAACACACACAAAAAAATTTAAAGAATTTTACTTACTTGAATCTTGACAAATCCAGTCATGCAAAAAAAGGAGATGAGCTCAACGCGAAGTTTGCAGGTAGAGTGAGTTCATGGCCAGATGACCGGACCTATAAACACTTCTTCTATCCAATAGCATTGTGAGGACAAACAATAGAACCCATTAACTATGTAAATGTGGTCTTGAGAGGAACAAAAAAAAAACATTTGCAGGCCTTTTTTTTAAATTGTTAAAAGTGATGTTGTAATTCTGCAACAGTGGGCT
>NW_015630062.1:85934-90060 GCF_001515625.1 Sinocyclocheilus rhinocerous | reverse complement strand
TTTTTTTTTTTTTTTTATGGTATATCAAAAAGTGTATATATTTTTTTAATGTGATTGTTGGTACATTTTACCAGTTTTTTACCATACTTTCAAAACAAAAATTAAAATAGGAAAAATATGCAATATGAAAATAATTGAAGACAAAATGTGTTTTACTGAGAAAAAACAAGATTTGGTTTTTAAAAAGCCTTTTTCCAAAAGGTACATCTGAAAAATGGGGGGTCGTCTTATAATCAGGGTCGTCTTATATTCGGGCCAATACGGTACAAATTTAACAGAAAAGCCCATTTAGAACTTAATTACAATGAATCATCTAACAGTTTTTAATTTCAATTTGTGACCATGTGAGAAGTGCAGTGTCCTTATGTAATGTGTAAGGAGCACAAGTTATTTTGACTACCACTCTGGCCCAACGTTGTAGAATTACAACATAGACTTAACAAGCTCTAAATCAATTTTGATTAATGTTTTCCAAAATAACTAAATATGTATGTGTTCTAGACATTGTAATAAACACAAAAAAAATATGTAAGGAATTTTACTTACTTGAATTTTGACAAATCCAGTCATGCAAAAAAAGGAGATGAGCTCAACGCAAAGTTTGCAGGTAGAGTGAGTTCATGGCCAGATGACCGGACCTATAAACACTTCTTCTATCCAATAGCATTGTGAGGACAAACAATAGAACCCATTAACTATGTAAATGTGGTCCTGAGAAAAAAAAAACATTTGCAGGCCTTTTTTAAAAATTGTTAAAAGTGATGTTGTAATTCTGCAACAGTGGGCTTTACAGTGTTCATTTGCCAAGCATCTATTTGTAACATTCTAACACTGCATTGTTTCACACTGTACAAGTTTGACATTGCAATACAGTAATAACACTGTATACAAATAACATTTTTCAAACAACACCCCAATTTATCAAGCATGTCCATTGCTGCATCTAAGTCTCAGCAGTGTCAGGAAAACAACATTAGTGCTCCAGAGCTTGTCTAATTTGAAAGAAATCTAATTTATTAAGTGTCTTTACTTGCATTAGAACAATAGTGGCATAACCCTCAGGTACTTTACTTTCTTCTTTTTTTATCTCTTTTTCATATTATTTTCATTTTTCCTTTTCTGAAGCCATTTTAAAGTCTCCCATTCTACTTTAAAATGTTAATTTAATTAGCAGTGTTTGCTAATGGTCTGAATGATAAATCAAAAGAAATTCATCCTCCCTGCACTGTCTGTCCTTGCCATAAATGATACCTCAAATTATGTGGCTTTTTGAGGAAAACCAAGCTATATTTTTACAGACTGGAATATCATAGACACTTGGGCTTTTTCAACTTGAAGCAGCACACTATTAGAAAAATGCTCACTGGGGTTCTATATACAGCATAACAGTATGGTTCTTTACTCATATCCACAGAACTTGTAATCCAAAAATGTTCTGTATAAGTAGAATACATTTTGCCATGATAAAGTTATATCTGACAGCTCCTGTCTCATTTTAAGAAAACAGGTTTATTACAAGCTATTATAGTCTGCTATTTAATCTGAACATTAACATGCATGATTGCAAGCTAATCAGCTGTAACATCAAAAGATGCCAGCTATTAACGAGCAACATATCGTCTTTTATAGAATTAGTGTTTCATGTAGATTCTGAAAGTCTATTCTTATAACTCTTTCTTATAACTCTTATCTTTCATTCTTGCACCAGAATATATAGTACCTGACATAACAGAACATTGCTTTGCAACAAAAATAATGATCTGCTGATACTGGCAGTGATGATGAACAGGCCAAGCTGATATTACAGTGTGTAATATAAGACAGCTGGAACATTGTATTGACTATTCATCATTTGTCCATTTTATAACCATTTAAGCTAATTTGTTGTTGATATACATACATACATACATACATACATATACACACACACATATATATATATATATATATATATATTTACAGTATATATATATACTGAACAAAATTATAAATGCAACACTTTTGTTTTTGCCCCCATTTTTCATGAGCTGAACTCAAAGATCTAAGACTTTTTGTATGTACACAAAAGGCCTATTTCTCTCAAATATTGTTCACAAATCTGTCTAAATCTGTGTTAGTGAGCACTTCTCCTTTGCCGAGATAATCCATCCACCTCACAGGTGTGGCATATCAAGATGCTGATTAGACAGCATGATTATTGCACAGGTGTGCCTTAGGCTGGCCACAATAAAAGGCCACTCTAAAATGTGCAGTTTTATCATTTACTTTTAGTCATTTTGCCGACGCTTTTATCATTCCTGGAAACAATGTCTTGTTAATGCTCTCCATGTACATGCTGGTATCATTTTTTAGATGTTCAAACTGCTCGGTGTCTTTGAGTTTCGCATCATACCATCTCCCCAAGCTCTTTACTGGCATTTCTGAGACAGTTGGGACGGGTGTTCCGCCGACATAAAATCTTTGGTCTGTGACTTGGCCTTTCACGATGTAGATACTTCTGCACTTACTGGGCTTTAACTTCATCCTCGCCCATGTTATATTTTGATGAAGTTTATCCAGCAGTCTCTTGGTGCAGGGGACAGTTGTTGTGAGTGTTGTTAGATCGTCCATATAGGCTCGAATTGGTGGTAACCTCTGATTACATTGTAGTCGTTCTCCTCGCACTACCCATTTTGAGGCTCTGATAATGATCTCCATTGCCATCGTAAAGGCCAATGGGGAGATGGTGCACCCCGCCATGATGCCTACCTCCAGCGGTTGCCAACTTGTGGTGAAGCCTGATGTTGTAAGGCAAAACTGTAGATCCTGGAAGTAGTGTTTCACTAGATTTGTGATTATAGTCGGCACCTGGAAGAAATCAAAAGCAACCCACAAAAACGAATGAGGGACTGAACCATAGGCATTGGCCAGATCGAGGAACAAGACGTGAAGATCTTTCCCTTCTTTCTTTGCAGTCTGGATTTGATGCCATATGATGCTGTTATGCTCAAGGCATCCCGAAAAGCCTGCAATACCAGCCTTTTGGATTGATGTATCAATGAAATGGTTTTGTTTTATATACTGTGTCAGTCGTTGTGCCAACACACTGAAAAAAATCTTGCCTTCAATGTTCAGCAGATTTATCTGGCGGAACTGTTCAATGGTGGTTGAGTTCTTTTCTTTTGGGATGAACACCCCTCCCGCTCTTCGCCAGGCTTTCGGGATGATTTGCTTGTCCCATGCCACTTTCATGTTTTTCCACAGAATTTTCAAAACATCTGGAGCGTTCTTATAGACACTATACGGTACGCCGTTAGGGCCTGGTGCAGATGCCGATCTTGCCTTTTTCACTGACTGCTTCACCTCGCTCAGCTTAGGAGGGCTGATATCAAACTGATGTTGTGGTGGTGATATTGGAGGGATGTCAGTGGGGACAACGATCGGTTCATCTTTTTTTTCATCAGTATAGATGGTTCTCAAATGCTCTTCAACCTGATCTTTTGATGTTTTCAGGAATCCACTCTTCTCCTTTGTGAATATACCTTTCACAAACTTAAAAGGGTCTTTGTAGAAATCGGTTCTGGCTTTTTCTTTCTTCTTCCGACGCATCCGTAGGCTTTCTGCTCGACGAAGTTTTGAGAGCCTGTGCTTTAGGTCCCCTTGAAGGAAGTTAATGCCTTCCCTTTCTTCTACTGTCGCCTTTCTCCACAACTTTCTTAGCCGTCGCCTCTCTTTCACAAGTTGTTGAATTTCTTGCAGCCGACGGGACTTGGGGGCGGGAAGGGGGCGTGGTTCAGCGAGGTCTGCACCGGGAGAGAGAGGCAGGAGACGAGCGGTGCGTAAGTAGGTCAAGCGCAAATGATAATCACCTGTGTCTCGTTTCAGTAATTGGTGTGGAGAGACCGGATAAAAGGGGCCACCTGGAGCATGGAAGGAGAGAGAGACTGACTGGGAATGCGAGCCACCCGGGAAGCCGGGCTACTGGAGCACAAAGCATATATAGAGCTATATTCTGAGTTATTGAGAAAGAGTTTGAATGCGCAGTGAGCGCCTTGTTCTGTTGTATATAGAGACTTGAATAAAAACTCGCGTCCCAGTCCGCCGACCCTGTCTTCTTCCTTCCTCCCTCTTGAACCGTATCACACTG
>NW_015630062.1:83064-85831 GCF_001515625.1 Sinocyclocheilus rhinocerous | reverse complement strand
TTATTGGGGTGTCTCTTGGGAGGAAAGAGCGCGGGAAAGGGGGGCGGTCGCACAGGTAGGAGAAGCTGAGCCGGGACCAAGGGGAACTGAGACAGGGGAACGGAGCGCTGTTGAGAGGCGAACCCTCACAACGTGCGATGATTTTCCCCAACTGAATCGTCTAATGACCCGATTTTTCTGGCCGGGCATTCACGAGAATGTGCGCAGGTGGTGCGCGTCTTATCGTGAGTGTCAGTTGGTGAACCCTCCGGCGGAGGCCCTGTTTCATCTAATCTCCCGGGTGGGAATCCCGAAAGAAAGGCACGGCGTTTATGTCACGGACTCTCCGCGAACTTTACGGACTCTTGGGCATTAAATCGATTCGCACCAGCGTTTATCACCCACAAACAGACGGTCTGGTTGAACGATTTAATCACACATTAAAAACCATCATTCGGAAGTTCATTCACGAAGACGCCAAAAATTGGGACAAATGGCTGGAACCCCTCTTGTTTGCCATGCGCGAGGTCCCCCAAGCCTCCACGGGGTTTTCCCCCTTTGAGCTTCTCTACGGACGTCAGCCCCGCGGGGTGTTGGACGTCCTACGAGAAACTTGGGAGGACGGACCTTCGGACAGTAAAAGTGAAATTCAGTATGTACTGGACCTGAGAAAAAAACTCCACACTTTGGGGCGGCTCTCTATGGAGACTTTGTTGCAGGCTCAGGGCAGACAAAGCCGGTTGTACAACAGGGGAACCAGATTACGTGAATTTGCACCAGATTTACCATCTCAATCTCCTTAAAAAATGGAGCGAGGCAGAGTCAGTGATGTTGGCGATGGCGGTGAGCGGAGAGGAAGATCTCGGGCCAGAAGTGAACACCAAAAGCCAATCTCTTGCTCTGGCCCCAGGAGGAGATCACCTCTCACCCTCCCAACTCACTGATGTGGCCAAGGTGCAAGCAGAATTTGCAGATGTGTTCTCGCCCCTGCCTGGTCGCACAGACCTCATCCAGCACCACATTGAGACGGAGCCGGGCGTGGTGGTGCGCAGCTGGCCGTATCGGCTGCCGGAACACAAAAAAAAAGTAGTTCAGACTGAATTAGAGGCCATGCTAGATATGGGAGTAATAGAGGAATCCAACAGTGATTGGGCGAGCCCGATAGTTTTAGTGCCTAAAACGGACGGCTCGGTCCGGTTCTGTGTGGATTATCGCAAGGTGAATGCTGTTTCGAAGTTCGACGCGTATCCAATGCCGCGGGTTGACGAATTGCTTGATCGGCTGGGTGCTGCTCGATTTTACTCGACACTGGATTTAACGAAGGGATATTGGCAGATCCCCTTATCACCAATATCCAAAGAAAAGACGGCTTTCACCACGCCGTTTGGATTACACCAATTCGTAACGCTTCCTTTCGGGTTGTTCGGGGCGCCGGCCACCTTTCAGCGGCTCATGGACCGGATCCTCCGGCCGCATGCTGCGTATGCCGCTGCCTATTTGGATGACATTATCATCTATAGCAACGACTGGCAGCGGCATATGCAGCGTCTGCGGGCGGTCCTGAGATCGCTGAGAGAAGCTGGGCTAACGGCCAACCATGAAAATGTGTGCGGTTGGGCGTGTGGAGGTACGGTATCTGGGCTTCCACTTGGGTCACGGGCAGGTGCGTCCCCAAATTGATAAGACGGCAGCAGTTGCGACCTGTCCGAGACCCAAGACCAAGCATTTATGTGCGGGTGTCTCTTGGGAGGGAAGAGGGGCGCGAAAGGGGGGCGGTCGCACAGGTAGGAGAAGCTGAGCCGGGACCAAGGGGAACTGAGACAGGGGAACGGAGCGCTGTGGAGAGGAGAACCCTCACAAAGTGCGATGATTTTCCCCTGGAACAGTCCCAGGATGAGATGCTCAAAAAAAAATGCTTTTGAACAGGTCCGTTCCATCAATGGACAGCTTCTCCACTTGGGTCATGGACAGGTGCGTCCCCAAATTGATAACACGGCAGCAGTTGCGACCTGTCCGAGACCCAAGACCAAAAAGGAGGTGAGGCAGTTCCTGGGGCTGGCGGGATATAATAGAAGGTTTGTACCTAAGTATTCGGACCTCACCAGCCCGCTGACTGACCTCACTAAAAAGGAAGCACGCTTTCACCCAGGTAAAGGCTGCTCTGTGTGGCGGGCCGCTCCTTCACTCCCCTGACTTCTCTCTCCCCTTTTTATTACAGACTGATGCGTCGGACAGGGGGCTGGGAGCGGTACTGTCCCAGGAGATAGAGGGGGAGGAACGGCCAGTGCTGTACATCAGTCGGAAGCTCTCAAAGAGGGAGACGATGTACAGCACCATTGAGAAGGAATGTCTGGCGATCAGATGGGCCGTCCTCACCCTCCGCTATTATCTCCTGGGACGGGAGTTCACCCTCTGTTCGGACCACGCGCCCCTGCAGTGGCTCCACCGCATGAAGGATACCAACGCGCGGATCACCCGTTGGTATCTAGCATTGCAACCCTTCAAGTTCAAGGTGATCCACAGGCCGGGGGTACAGATGGTAGTAGCGGACTTCCTCTCCCGGAATGGGGGGGAGGCTGCAGGCCGGAGGGCTCCCCGGCCTGAGTCGGGCGGTGGGGGTATGTGGCAGGGGGGGCGTGGTTCAGCGAGGTCTGCATCGGGAGAGAGAGGCAGGAGACGAGCGGTGCGTAAGTAGGTCAAGCGCAAATGATAAACACCTGTGTCTTGTTTCAGTAATTGGTGTGGAGAGACCGGATAAAAGGGGCCACCTGGAACATGATGGGAGAGA
>NW_015630062.1:66809-81756 GCF_001515625.1 Sinocyclocheilus rhinocerous | reverse complement strand
GTCCCCAAATTGATAAGACGGCAGCAGTTGCGACCTGTCCGAGACCCAAGACCAAAAAGGAGGTGAGGCAGTTCCTGGGGCTGGCAGGATATTATAGGAGGTTTATCCCTAATTATTCGGACCTTACCAGCCCGCTGACTGACCTCACTAAAAAGGAAGTGCCAGACCCGGTCCAGTGGACGGAGCTGTGTCAGCAGGCTTTCACCCAGGTAAAGGCTGCTCTGTGTGGGGGGCCGCTCTTACACTCTCCTGACTTTTCTCTCCCTTTCTTGTTGCAGACGGACGCATCGGACAGGGGGCTGGGGGCCGTCCTGGCCCAGGAGATAGAGGGTGAGGAACGGCCGGTGCTGTACATCAGTCGGAAGCTCTCAAAGAGGGAGACGATGTACAGCACCATTGAGAACGAATGTCTGGCGATCAGATGGGCCGTCCTCACCCTACGCTATTATCTCCTGGGACGGGAGTTCACCCTCTGTTCGGACCACGCGCCCCTGCAGTGGCTCCACCGCATGAAGGATACCAACGCGCGGATCACCCGTTGGTATCTAGCATTACAACCCTTTAAGTTCAAGGTGGTCCACAGGCCGGGTGCACCCACCGGGAGGATGGAAGGAGAGAGAGACTGACTGGGAACGCGAGCCACCCGGGAAGCCGGGCTACTGGAGCACAAAGCATATATAGAGCTATATTCTGAGTTATTGAGGAAGAGTTTGAATGCGCAGTGAGCGCCTTGTTCTGTTGCATATACCGAGAGACTTGAATAAAAACTTGCGTCCCAGTCCGCCGACCCTGTCTTCTTCCTTCCTCCCTCTTGAACCGTATCACACTCTTCAACCTGATCTTTTGATGTTTTCAGGGATCCACTCTTCTCCTTTGTGAATATACCTTTCACAAACTTAAAAGGGTCTTTGTAGAAATCAGTTCTGGCTTTTTCTTTCTTCTTCCGACCCATCCGTAGGCTTTCTGCTCGACGAAGTTTTGAGAGCCTGTGCTTTAGGTCCTCTTGAAGGAAGTTAATGCTTTCCCTTTCTTCTACTGTCGCCTTTCTCCACAACTTTCTTAGCCGTCGCCTCTCTTTCACAAGTTGTTGAATTTCTTGCAACCGACGGGACTTGGGGGCGGGAAGCATGTCTTTCTTTCTTACTTGCTCCTTCATTCCACATTTCTCCTCTCCGTAGCTGTCGATAAGGTCGCCCATCTTCTCCAGCTTCTTCTCGGCTGATCCTTTCATGTTACTTAGGATAAGGCTTAAGTCTGTGTTGATGGTTTCCCACTCTTTGCTGTTAGACTTCGGCCATTTCACCAACGGCTTACGTCCTTGCATGTTTTCTTTTTTGCGGTGGGCTGGTTGTTGTCTTGGACTGGTGGTTCTGCCTGAATCTTCCTCCTCATTCCCTGGGGTGCTGATTCTCTGCAGACTGTGGGTTTCTTCCTGCCGCTGAGTTTCATCCGACTGATTTAACCTTTTTCGTGACAGACTCCGGTCAATGCGGGGCCCTGGGTTGGTGGTTTTCAGGCATTTCTTCCGTCCTTGATGTACCTTAAGACCATGGGTTGATGTTACTTTCGCCCATCCACACACGCAAGTCTGAAGAACATGTCCAGCTACTAATTTCTCAAGAGTCTTGCTACTTCTTTCTTTCGATGTCATGTCCATTCCAAGAGTCATTACCGGGAGGTCAGTCTGTGAGTCTTCTTGCGCCCCTGCTCTCGCAGACTCTAGGGGTATTTTTCTTTTTGAACTTTTCGTAGCCAGATAAGGTGGCTCTTGTGCCCTACTAGGGGTGACGGAGCCTGCTGCTATGGGTAGCTAGCCCATAACAGCCCCGTTGGGGTCTATTTCCTCCTGTTAGCTGTCTCTCCATGCTGTCACACGGTCTTTCCCTTGTCGCCAGCTGCACTTTCACAACAGTCACTGGGTTTTCTTCCAGAAGATCAGTAACGCTAATAGAACTAGATGTTTCAATCCCTTTAGTAGGAAACTCTTGATAGTAGCAATCGGTGTGGAGTGGTTAAAAAGGAGGGTAAGGTATGTCATTGGGGTCATCAGATGGGCACCCTGCTTCATCTACGTTTCGTTGATTGAAGCCCACAACGTCTCCAGAAGGCTCAACGATGTACCCAGCATCCCAGGTACACCCCCCTCCATGCCATACCCTCTATATCCCTGATGGGCTCTGCATGGCAGGGGCGTCCTTCTCCCTGAGTCAGGCCTAAGCCTGACCGCATACCATCTGTCTCTACCTTGCTGCCCAGATGGGGTCCTTACGCTTGATCCAGAGCCAGTTACTGCTTTTTTCAGCAGCACTTGATATGGACTTGATGGCCTGTTGGAGAGAGCCACCCTTCACCCCTATTTTCCTCAGCAAACTGGTGGTAGATGTTGCAACAAAACCCCTGCATCCCACCTCTACTGGGAAGATGCTAGTCTTCCAGCCGTTCTGGGATGCTTCAGCTGCCAGGTCGGAATATTTGTTCTTTTTCCTCTCATAAGCCTCTTCAACCCCCTCTTCCCATGGTACTATTAATTCGACAACATATACCAGCTTTGTTGTTGGAGACCACAGGACCATGTCTGGCCGGAGTGTTGTAGCCACTATTTCTGGGGGAAACACAAGCTTCTTATTAAGGTCCACTTCCAATTTCCAATCCCGCGCTGATTGCAGGAAGCTTGCATCTTTAGGTGATGTACGATTCTCTTGATGTTGGCCAGCTGGTACGAAATTTGTGAAGTTAACCTGTCCTGCCAATGTTTGTGGGAGGTTGTTTGTGGTGGTTCGTTTCTGTTCCAGTATTGATGCCAGCTCTCTAAGTACTTGGTTATGCCACCAAGTATAGCGCCCTTGGGTGAGACTTGTAGTGCACCCTGATAGAATGTGCCTTAGGGATGCAGGTACTTGACACAGGGAACAGGCGGGATCTTCTCCATACCACTCTTTCAGATTTTGAGGGGAGGGTAGCAGGTCGTATGTGGCTCTGATGACAAAACTCACCCGCGCTCTATCCATCTGCCAGATGTCACGCCAGCTGAGCTTTTTCTTCTCCAGGCCCTCACAGTTGGTCCATTTCCCCTGCTTGGCCATTGAGACGGTTTGGCATGTCGCTCACTTTCCTCCTGTCTCCTGACTTCTTCTACCACTAGCTGTCTCTTCTGCACTGATGTTGCTTTGTGCCACAGAGGAGTTTTTGGGATGAGTCCGAACCCTGCCCTGTATATATACAGTATATACAGTTGCGTGGTAGATGTTGCAACAAAACCCCTGCATCCCACCTCTACTGGGAAGATGCTAGTCTTCCAGCCGTTCTGGGATGCTTCAGCTGCCAGGTCGGAATATTTGTTCTTTTTCCTCTCATAAGACTCTTCAACCCCCTCTTCCCATGGTACTGTTAATTCGACAACATTCTTCTGCACTGATGTTGCTTTGTGCCACAGAGGAGTTTTTGGGATGAGTCCGAACCCTGCCCTGTATATATACAGTATATACAGTTGTGCTCATAAGTTTACATACCCCTTGCAGAATAGGCAAATATGTTTCCTGGATGAACCACAACTGTTTTTCTGTTTTGTGATAGTTGTTCATGAGTCCTGCGTTGGTCCTGAGCAGTTCAACTGCCTGCTGTTCTTCAGAAAAATCCCCCAGCTCCTGCACATTCTTTGGTTTTCCAGTTGCAACAAAACCCCTGCATCCCACCTCTACTGGGAAGATGCTAGTCTTCCAGCCGTTCTGGGATGCTTCAGCTGCCAGGTCGGAATATTTGTTCTTTTTCCTCTCATAAGCCTCTTCAACCCCCTCTTCCCATGGTACTATTAATTCGACAACATATACCAGCTTTGTTGTTGGAGACCACAGGACCATGTCTGGCCGGAGTGTTGTAGCCACTATTTCTGGGGGAAACACAAGCTTCTTATTAAGGTCCACTTCCAATTTCCAATCCCGCGCTGATTGCAGGAAGCTTGCATCTTTAGGTGATGTACGATTCTCTTGATGTTGGCCAGCTGGTACGAAATTTGTGAAGTTAACCTGTCCTGCCAATGTTTGTGGGAGGTTGTTTGTGGTGGTTCGTTTCTGTTCCAGTATTGATGCCAGCTTTCTAAGTACTTGGTTATGCCACCAAGTATAGCGCCCTTGGGTGAGACTTGTAGTGCACCCTGATAGAATGTGCCTTAGGGATGCAGGTACTTGACACAGGGAACAGGCGGGATCTTCTCCATACCACTCTTTCAGATTTTGAGGGGAGGGTAGCAGGTCGTATGTGGCTCTGATGACAAAACTCAGCCGCGCTCCATCCATCTGCCAGATGTCACGCCAGCTGAGCTTTTTCTTCTCCAGGCCCTCCCAGTTGGTCCATTTCCCCTGCTTGGCCATTGAGACGGCTTTGGCATGTCGCTCACCCTCCTCCTGTCTCCTGACTTCTTCTACCACTAGCTGTCTCTTCTGCACTGATGTTGCTTTGTGCCACAGAGGAGTTTTTGGGATGAGTCCGAACCCTGCCCTGTATATATACAGTATATACAGTTGTGCTCATAAGTTTACATACCCCTTGCAGAATAGGCAAATATGTTTCCTGGATGAACCACAACTGTTTTTCTGTTTTGTGATAGTTGTTCATGAGTCCTGCGTTGGTCCTGAGCAGTTCAACTGCCTGCTGTTCTTCAGAAAAATCCCCCAGCTCCTGCACATTCTTTGGTTTTCCAGCATCTTCTGCATATTAGAACCTTTTCCAAAAGTGACTGTATGATTTTGAGATCCATCTTTTCACATTGAGGACAACTGAGGGACTCATATGCAACTATTACAGAAGGTTCAAATGCTCACCGATGCTCCAGAAGGAAAAAACATTCATTAAGAGTCAGGGGGGTGAAAACATATTGAATTTGGAGATCAGGGTAAATGTAACTTATTTTGTCTTCTGAGAAACTTGTAACTATCTTCTGTGACCTCTGAAGAGCAGTACTAAAAGAAAAAATATATATATTTAGGCAAAATAAGAAACATTTTCACACCTCCATTCTATTCAAGATGGCGCCGCTGTGTTTGACATGCTGTCTATTGCTCTAGTTGCTTTGGTCTCTTTTAAGTATTGTTTTAGCTTGCTATGGCTCGGATACACTCATTTATGATCGACAATCTATGATTGAAATTGGAAATTCAGTCATGGACATGGATTATGCTGTTTCGGATGTCACTCGTTTGTATTTTCCACCGTTCCTGTCGGACATTCCCAACTACCTGCGTTGCTGGCCTCTTGTTGTTCCATGGAGGAAACGCCGTAGACGTCGTGGCAAGCGGAGCGGTCTTGCAGTCAGACTGAGAGCAACATTGGGGTATCGTGGCCATCGGGCTGTGTGGCACATCGAGGAGGTTTCTTGTCGTTGGATTCGTCCTATTGTCCCTGAGGCTTTTGAAAGACCTTTACAGTTTTCCTGTTTTCGGACACGACGCGACCGGGTAAACACCAAGTTTCTTCGCTCGCTAAATCGAGGATTGGAACCAGCCGGTGACTCGGCGCTTCTTAGGATGGCATTGCTCAATGTTCAGTCAGTGCTTAATAAGACTTTTATTTTACGTGACTATTTTACATCACAACATTTGGATTTCTTTTCTTGACTGAAACCTGGGTAAAAGATGGTGACTTAAGTCCGTTTACTGAATTGGTCCCTCTGAATTGCACCTTTTTAAGCACTTCTCGGTTGGCTGGCCGTGGAGGAGGTTTAGCTGCAATTTTTAAAGACTGCTTCCACTGCCAAATTCCAGCTGACCTATATGACAATTTCGAGCTACAAATGTTCAAAATTGAAGTGGCTGCTGAGTCTGTATTATGTGTGTTAATTTATAGACCCCCGCAGTCAAACAGTAAGTTTTTAAATGAATTTGCAGACTTCCTGGGCGGTGTAGTAACTACATTTGATAAAAATTTTACTACTGGGTGATTTTAATATCCATATATGTTGCCCCAGTAAGACACTCTCCAGGGATTTATGTAATCTTATTGACTCATTACATTTTATTCAGTGAGTGCAAGGACCCACACATACCCATGCCATACTCTGGACCTGGTTTTCACACACGGGTTCTCTATTTCGGACATTGACATTGGTGATATCAGTTTTTCTGATCATAAATCTGTTTTATTTACCTCTGCAATTCTTGGTCGACCTGCTGTTGCAGCTGTGCAAACTCGATGGTCCAGACACTTTACAGAAAATGCAGTGGAAGAGTTTGCTTCAGCTTATACATCACTTCATGCTTCTGGTTTAATGGATTCATCATCGGGGATTCAAAATGCTGAAAAGTACCTCTGTTATTTTAATAATAATTGTTTGGACATTTTAAATTCTATTGCTCCGTTGAAGGCCAAGTGCCTAAAAAAAAAGCTGAACCATGGCTGAATGACTCGATTCGTTCGTCAGAAAAATTTGTAGGAGATATGAACGCAAATGGCGCAAGCATAGGTTGCAGGTTTCCTATGAACTCATGAGGGATTCTCTCTCAACATTTCAAAAAGCAGTCAAGTCTGCCAAATCTAAATATTTATTGGAGATTATTAATAACAATTACCATTGTCCTAAAATATTGTTTTCAACTATTGATTCTGTTTTAAATACGGTGGTAAATGTTTTTACTGATGTGACTGAGGCTTTATGTGGAAATTTTTTTTAACTTTCTTTCTTGAGAAAGTAAGATAGGTTGAGACCACATATGCATTTTGATTCTGACATCAATGAGACACCATGGAGTACTGCTATTTGGTCAACATTTGACCCTGTTACTCTCCCTACCTGTAAAAAGATCATTGAATAAATCATATTTAAAAAAAAGTATTTTCTTTGAATAAATGTATGTCTTTTCAGAATGTAATGTCAAAGCAAACTGCCATCAGGGGCGCTATTGAGTACCGAATGGAGTAGGCGTGTTCTGCTCAGCTCCTCTCCATATTTTAAGTTAATCGGTCATTGTTTTAATTTCTTGGTTTCTTTTACTTCATGATTTTCTTTGTTGAAGAGCTGTATAATGACTAAGCCCAAAGTTGAAAGGGGAAAGAAGTTGGATAAAGCATTGAATGAATCCCCTGCTGCAGTCACCGTCGGAAATGGCAGACCAGGCATTGCGGTCAAGCCAGCCGCGCTTTGAAAATGCACGGTCAAGCCAGCCGCATTTTTTTTTGTCTTGCGCGTGTAGTTGTGTACTTACGGTACGGGTGCTGAGAGCAGTCAAAATGCATGTAAAGAAGCTGTCATACCGACGGTTCCTTTATAATTAGCTTACCGGTATTTTACATTTTATTTTTAGTTTGTAAATACATTATTTTTGTACATAAACGTTTGTATTGTACATTAATTATTACGAACACGTACAGCACCCCCAACCGAAAACATCTTCCCGCGCCCCTGGGCAATACAGAATATGAGGAAAATGATGACTGATCGATTTAATCTTCTGGAAGCATCTTTGGCGTCCACTCAAGCATCTTTAGTGTGCCTCGGGGATAGAATTAAGGAGGTGGAAAATGCTACTGCTGATTATCCTTTTATCTGAAAAGCAAAAACATTATTTTACAAAAATCAGCAAACTGCAACAAAGCAGGAAGAAAACTCATCTCCAATCACTTGTGAGCAGAATAGGATTGGACAGATGGAAAAGGAGAAAAACACAAGAGCTTCAAAGGGGAGCTGTAACATAGCCACATATTACTAAAATATTGGCTATTCGAACCAAATCTACTCTTAGTATTAGTATAGGCCTACTTGTTTTTTTAATTTATTTTTTACAGCCCGTTATAATTAATAAACTACAAAAACATTGTAAAAATTAAAAATTAGGCTACCTTATAAAGGAAAAAAGTCATCCCACTCCTCTACGTCTACTATCATCGCTTGGATTACAGCGTCACCCTCATTAAAGAAAAATCACGTTCAAAAAGAAGGCGCGTTCGGAGGGGGTGGAATATTTGACAAATTACGCTACAGCACTTATATTTTTGCACTGATTGGCTATTAACTGTGAGCAGACAGAGTGTCAATCAATGCATTGGAGAATACAGTGAACATAAATGAAAAGAAACGAAGTTGCTTGTCAGGTTTTCCTAACAAGCAGCATGTTTTTTTAAAATAAACCCAAATAACCGCATCCCGCGACCCGGGATTTTTCACGCAACTTTACAAAAAAATAAGCCCAAAGTCGCGTATAATACGCAGACTTGGCAACTCTGGAAGCAGCGGCAGGCATTCAATGATGTCAGGATCGAAGCATCTCCGGGAAGCCGGTGTGAAAGCGGCTTCATTTACCCGGCAAGACTGCGCGTCACCCATGGTAACACTGACAAGGTGTTTTCCTCGCCCGAGGAGACGGAGGTCTACATCGGGACGCTGTCTTGAAAATCATTTATATATGCTGGCATAATATGCTCTGGTATGTGACTTTTATGCAACAGCAATTCAGACTGGGACATTTATATGACCGTTTTTTGTTCATAAAGTTATTTATGTGGTTGGAGAGGGAGCTGTAGGGCTTCTTAGCTAGGTTCGCTGTTCCGATGGTCCAGCTACCCCTGAGTTTTTGGGATGCCTGTTCTCACTTTGTTTGGGAAAGTGGGACGGGGGTTGGGGGGTAATGTTCTTTTTGTGTGAGTAGTTTTTTTATTTTTATACCATTAAGTGTTTTAAAAGGGCGGTATGCTTGTACATTGTTTATTTTCAACTTTTGTATGAATCCTAGTTTACCTTCGAAGGGCAGCGGCATCACTTTTACCAGGAATGTGCGTGGCTTGGGTCATGTGATCAAGCGAGCTAAAGTATTTTCCCATTTGAAATCTCTGTCTGCTGATGTTATGTACTTGCAGGAGACCCATATTAGGCCCACGAGAGAGAAGATGCTTAAATGCAGCTGGGTTGGCCATATCTTTCAGTTCACATTCTCCAGCAAGGCTAGAGGAGTTGCAATCTTAATCCGTAAAACAGTTCCTTTTAGACATGTTTCCACTTTGAGTGATCTAAACGGTCGATATATTTTGGTAACTGGTTACATTTATTCATTTCATGTTACACTTCTTAATGTGTATGGACCAAATTTTGATGACCCTACTTTCTTTACTAAAATATTTACTTTTTTGTCTGATTTTACTGATTCACATGTTATTGTAGGTGGTGATTTTAACTGTGCTTGATAATGTTTTGGACAGGTCAGCCCAAATAAGCCAGTTGCCCTCTGCCTCCATAGTTCTGAATAGTCTAATGTCCTCCATTAATCTGGTTGATATATGGAGACTGATACATCCCACAGGAAGAGACTATTCTTTTTTTTCACAAAGGCACAAATATTTTTCTAGAATTGATTATTTTTTGCTTGACTCCAAACTTATATCAAACGTGACCACTTCAGATTATCACAACATCTTAATTTCTGATCACTCTCCGACTTCAATGGTTCTTGATCTTGGCCATACGACTAAACCATATTGTTGGCGTTTTCATCCTTCTCTACTTTCTGATGTATCATTTTGTCAATTTATATCTCAAAAGATCTCAGAATTTTTAGATATCAATGATAATTCTGAAGTAACTGACTCCACTTGTGTGAATCTTTTAAGGCTGTGATCAAGGGTCATATTATCTCTTTTGAGTCTTCAGCCAGACGAGACAAACGTAGACTCCTTTCAGAAATAGAAGAGGAATTATCTTAATTGGAACCCTCTTTCCTGTAGCCCTTCTACCTTACAGACTATTCTTAAATTAAATTATGAATATAATACTATTTTATCTGGACAGGTATGGGATCAATTGTTAAGGGTAAGACTATGTAAAAATATTTTGAGTTAGGGGATAAGCCCCATAAATTGCTAGCTCGACAGCTGAGGGGTTTACAAGCTAATAAAGCCATACACAAAATTAAATCAGAAGGAGAACATGCTTGTGGATCCTAAAGGTATAAATGATCGCTTTAGAGAATATTATGAACAATTATATACATCAAGAGCAAGAGGGGACATCTCTAATTGGCTAGGTCCTTTGAATCTTCCTAAACTGAGTGACGTTGCTTGTGAGGCCTTAAACTCTGACATTACTATTTCAGAGATTGTTGATGCTATAAAATCCTTTCCTAATGGCAAGGCGGCAGGGCCAGACGGTTTTGGTATTGAATTATATAAAAAATATTCTGAAAAGTTGGCTCCCCTTTTACTGAGGATGCTCACTCATTCTCTTGAAACTCAAAAATTCCCTGGCACATTATATGATGCTAATATCTCATTAATACTGAAAGAGGGTAGGGATGAGACTGAGCCTTCATCTTATCGGCTTATCACATTACTTAACTCTGACATTAAAATTTTCACAAAATTATTAGCCAATAGGTTAAATAAATACATTTCATATATTATACATACGGATCAAACTGGTTTTGTTCCTAATAGATTTTCATTTTTGAATGTCAGGAGATTAATGAACATAATGTACCATAAGTACAAGAAAGGCTCTAAAGTGGCTGCTCTGTGTTTAAACGCAGAGAAAGCTTTTGATCAGCTGGAATGGCCTTATATGGTGACGGTTATGGAAGAATGTCGATTTGTGTCATGGATTACAACACTATATGCTCACCCAACCTCTGCCGTACTCACAAATCAAGAAAAATCAAAGTAATTTTTATTACATCGTGGGACACGTCAAGGATGTCCCCTTAGCCCTTTGCTTTTTGCAGTTGCGATCGAACCCCTCGCGATCAGTATTAGAAACCATCCATCAATCGAGCCTGTAAGACTGGAAAATGTAGATCATTACATTTCCTTGTATGCAGATGATGTTGTTCTCTTTCTGTCGAATCCTGAGCAGTCAATTCCTTTACTGTTAGATCTTATAAAATCTTTTGGTACAGTCTCTGGATATACAATTAATTGGCAGAAGAGTGAATTCATGTCTTTAAGTGCTGAACTTGATGATGAATTCCTACGCAATTTTCCTTTCAAAATCACAGACAGACTTAAATATCTTGGAGTTGTTCTGCCCAAAAACCCTAAATTCATTTTTAAGTTGAATTTTCTAAAGAAATTGGAGGATCTAAAGATAGACATTGGCAAATGGAGGACTCTTCCTCTTTCTATTATAGGCTGTATAAACGCTGTTAAAATGGTCTCTCTGCCTAGATTCTTATATCTCTTTCAAAACTTACCTATTTTTTTGACAAACGCTTTTTTTCAAATCATTAGATTCGATAATCCTGCTTTTATCTGGGGCTTTAAAGCTCACACAATATCAAAAATACATTTACAAAAACCAAAAGAGAAAGGTGGGCTAGGGCTACCTTGCTTTTTGCATTATTACTGGGCAGCGAATGCGAGGGCCCTTGTTTATTGGCAGGAGGATTATAAAACAGAAATCTCAATTGACACTCCCCCCTGGGTTACTATTGAAAAAAATGGTGTTGAAAACAGTTCACTCCCAGCACTTCTCTTTTCAACTTCTGTATTGCCTGCATCTGTTAAGGTGGATAATTTTATTGTTTCAAACTGTTTGAAAATATGGCACCAGATCAAGAAGGGATGCAGATTACCTGACACTGCTATTTTTGCCCCAGTATATCGCAATCACGCATTTCCCCCTTCTCTCTCAGATACAACATTCAACATGTGGAGGCTGTGTGGTATAGTTACCTTGGAGGATTTATATATTAACACACATTTTGCTTCTTTTTCTCAATTAAAGGAGAAGTTTTCTCTTCCCACAGCACACTTTTTTCGACACTTACAGATTAGAAATTATGTACGTCATGCAGTGCTTAGTTTTGAGTCTCTGCCGGAGGAAAGAAGGATTTATAGACTATTGTTGGGCTCACCTGATTCCAAACATTTAATTTCAGATTTTGTAATTGTGTTTTCTGAAGAAGTTAGTTTTTCTTCGCATTCTTTAAAAAATGATTGGGAGGAGGAATTAGGTATACAGATAGGAGCTGAAGTGTGGGAGGAGAGCCTTAGCGGGATTCGTTCTTGTTCTATTAATTCTAGGCATCAGTTAATTTAATTTAAGGTGATGCATAGATTGCACTATTCAAAATCTAAATTACACAGGATTTTCCCAACCGTTTCTCCTACATGTGATCGGTGTAAATCTGCCGAGGGCTCTCTTACCCATCTCTTTTGGACATGCCCTAAACTTTATAAATTTTGGTGTAACATATTTAAGTGGTTTTCTGACATGTATGGTTTTGCGTTTAAGCCTGATCCAGAGATTGCATTATTTGGATATTCTGCTTCTTTGTCAGACCATAATGTCTCTGTACAAAGCACCATTATTTACGGAATGATTATTGCTAAGAGCATCATTCTACGACTTTGGAAATCGGATACTGTTCCTCAGTTCAAGACCTGGTTGACTTATCTTACTGGAATATTGCACATAGAGAGAGTCAGGTATGGAATTATGGGTAACCTTGATAAATTCTACAGTATATGGTAACCATTTCTGGATCATCTTAACCGGTTAAATGCTGACTCTGATCAGTAATGTCGGGCAAAGTATGCTGTCTGCTCTGCCCTCTACTGAGTGCTTGTTTGTTTGTGCTTTACCACTGAAACTGCATATACGCCCTGGTTCTTAGTTTTTTGCTTGTTTGTTTTTTCCTTTCTTTTTTTTTTTTTTTCCTTTTTTATATTATTATTATTATTATTATTATCAATGGTTGATGATGTTAATAATTACTAATAATCATTTATATTGTTGTTTTTATTGTTAATATTATCATTCATTGATTTGTATATATTTTGTAAATGTATTTTGTTTTCTTTTACTTTTTTTTGTAAAATGTAAAATTCTAATAAAAATGCTATAAAAAAGCGAACTGCCATCACCTTCTCCCAGTGAAATGAGTATAGAATTGTAATCTGTACAGCACATTCAAGAGGAAATGTGAAGAGAATTACATAATATTGATAATAATAATGAATTTCATAAAATCATTTCATAAAATGAGGAACTTTCACATAATAATAGGTTACTGAATGACTTCATGACGTTTCTCATTATTAAGAGAAACTAAGTCATTATTACAAAAAAAGTTTCATTATTATGAAATGTAAAGTCATTGTTATGAGAAAGCTTATCATTATTATGAGGTCAAGTCATTATTACAAGAACGTTTCTCATCATAAGATGTAAAGTCATTATTATGAAAAAGTTTCTCATTATATGTTAAGTCTTTTGGGTTACACTTTATTTTAAGGTTTCCTTGTTACAGTGTAATTACAGTATACATTTAAGTACTGAGTAATATTAATTACCTACATGTACTTACTTTATGGTTAGGGTTTGGCTTAAGGTTACTTGCATGTAATTATGCATAATTTATTGTTATTATAATTGTAAGTACAGTGGAGTAGCGTCTGGGTATGCAGGTGCATATGGGCCCAGGCAGATTGGGGGCCCGCCGAGCCGAGGGGAACTTTTAATTGAAACAAGGAAATGAATTTCCCTGAATTTCCCTTGTCTGACAGCTTATCAGAATTCTCAGCCCGAGTCCGACTGGAGCCCGTTTCTTCTCTCTCTCTCTCTCTCTCTCTCTCTGTCTCTTCCCCATTACACAGCTGCTGTTGCAGCCATTAAAATAGTTCAGTTTCGGTTTTTAATGGCAAAGTGGTAATATTTCTTTTCGTTTCTTTAAGTTAATTTAGAAATATGCTTGGAACATTTTATGTTTGTTAAATTCAGGTTTTTGTTTTTAAAGGAACGACCAAGCGGCCAGCGTCAGACATGGGCCTCATTTATCAATCTAACGTAGAAACGAGTCAACTCGTCAAACACAAACACAAACGTCAACAAACACAAACGAGTCAACACAAATCAACTTACGACAGAGTTCACGTGTGATTCATGAAACATTCGTATGCCGCCAATCTCATCGTACGAATGATCGCACGTTGATAAATGTGGCGGCAGAAAACAATCGTCATTTGAATATCACGCCCCTAAAAACACCCTGGTTTAGAAGACTCGACCCAAGAGAAGACACAAAGAAACGAAACCCGGCCAAAAAGAGGAAGTAATCTCATCAAAGAGAAATTGATCTTACTCCAAAAACACCCGTTAACCTTGTAATTTCAAATAATTAGGCTACATTAATTTATGTAATTTATATGTATATTAAAATACTGGTAAATATAAACATTATAGGGTAGTTCCCCTCAGTCTACAACAAATATTTTAAATTTAACTATATTCAGAACAGAACAAGAATGAAAAATAAGTAGGCCTAGTTATACAATTATATATTAAACTATAAAATAAAACACAAGGTTATAGTGGCATTCATTATAAACAGCATACAAATGTCAAGCAAAACTGAAATGGCATTGGGCTCACGAGCCTTTTTCATACCACAAGAATCCAAATGTTTCCATTTTTGCCATATTTGTAACATTTGTTTGCATAAATATTATTCATTATGTAGCCTATACATGACTTTATACTTCACTCATGTTCTCCGTGTAAAATCCTTCACATGCGCAAAAATGTTTGTTTGGGCGCTGCACGCTGATTTTACAGCGGACCTTTTAAAATAAACAGTGTAACTTTTATGTTTGGTTGACTGCATTTTAGTTTAATGGTGAATGGCTGAAATGTCAGGCAACGCTATAACTGTTGTTTGTGTGTGCGTGATGGCGCCTGTGCGATCAGATGGATTAAATCAAATAAAGATATAAAGAAAAGAAATAAAATGCATTAAGAGTGACAAAAAAACGAGCGTAGCCTATACTTGTTGCACAGTGTTTTTTTTCCTTTTGTTAATCTGTTAATTATATTATAGCCTATTATATATTTTGTGTGATCCTATTTATTTTATTCCTTTTATAGACTTAATTTCTGTTTTTCTCCTTTCACAGAAGCGCTGCAGGTGCATGATGCGACGATTGAATCCTCATGGTCTGTGGTTTACGCTGCTATTCGTGCATATAAAGCTAAAGC
>NW_015630062.1:56869-66211 GCF_001515625.1 Sinocyclocheilus rhinocerous | reverse complement strand
TGCCCCAATAAATCCACAAATAAAAAAAAAAAAAAAAAAAAAAAAAAAAAAAAAAAAAAAAAAAAAGACATTCTAATCTTACTGGTTAACGATCGACTAATGAGCTTCGTTTGATGGTCAGGAAAATAAAAATGAACAAAATGATGTCATTCTATAGTTCACCGTATTTATGCTGCGCGCAAGTTCAGGCAACAAAAAAACTTGCGTACACGAGCTGAGACCAGACGTGAGATTTGATCGTAGCCACCGTTCACGTCCATATTGATAAATTCCAAGTTTTGCGTTGAAACGACCGCACGCCCAATTTTCTGTCGTACGTTCGTTTCGTAAATGAGGCCCAGTGAGTTGAGCATATGTTTGATCAATTTAGCCTTCTCAAATCAACACGACGACTTGCCTAAAATAAAATCTATCGACATAAAACACTGTGTGCATTTCACAGTATTAATTTAAACATTTAACCTAGATATATGTGCGTTGTCAGGCGCATATCCTATCGTTTGTGCAGAGAGTGTCGGTTTGCAGGATAGGAGGCGCCAGCGCGATAACTTGCATTTTTTAAAAAGAGTGGAAACTTAAAAATATGCCATCATTTTTGCTCATAAAGGTAAGAGTATACCTCATTCGGAACTGCAAAGTCTACTTTTATTTGTGTGCACTCACAATATCAACAAAACCTTGTGCTTTTATAAAAGAAGGAAAACAAACGCTTTCTGATGCGCTTTCTGTCGTCTCTGTCTTGAGCAGGAGCGCCTCACAATGATGAACTGAAACTCAGCGAATACTTGCCTTACCAACATGATAAATATACAGTATCTATATAATGCTTTAAATTACTATTTTAAAACGAAATAATTCAAATCGAAAACAAAAACTCTTTCATTATTTAATCCGTAAAGATGCATTTCTCTCTAAAGGCAGGTCCAATGAGGAGATGGCGAGTCAGGTTCGTCAAATTCATATTTGCGACACTGACTCAGAAAACACTAGTTTATTAACAAAAAATTAAAATATCCCCTCACTATTTTTGATATATATTTTTTTTAATTTAAAAAAAAAAATTATTTATTTATTTTTTGGGCCGCTGTGCCAAAATTGTGTTTGCATTCAGTAATAGCCTACGGCAGCATTTAGTGCCACGTTGAAAAATAACTAAATAAATAAGATTAACGTCATAATATTTTAAGAATGAAGTCAAAATTATGATAATAAAATCATGTTATATTGCGTGAAGTTAATGTGAAAATCCCACCTATACACTCTAAAAAAAGGTGGTTCTTTAAAGGTTCTTTACATGTAGTAACAGTTCTATTTAGAACCATAGCATCCTGAAGAACCCTTTAATGCTGAAATGGTTCTTTGTGTTCGAGTTTAGGGTTCTTTGTACCCGCCTTTTTGTTTTTCAAATCTGTAACTGTCAAAGCTCCTCATTACTGATTTTCCTGGAGCTCAGACTGACTGTCAACGCAGTCTCAACAGCAGGACCGCATTAAGACCTAACTGGGCCCCGGGGCTATGACTTACTCCTATTGTTATATTATTCTAACATTAAAGATTACATACAAAAGGTAAAAAGAAAAAAAAAAGAAAATCAGTTGCCTTTTATGGGAAAGTTAATTTCTGACACAGCTGACACTGGCTTATTGGTCGAAATGTTATTTCAGGGTTTGGATATGTTCTTGATAACTAAAACGAGTTCACCTTCATTCACTAAAGTCAATCACTGAAACAAGCACTCTGAGGAACAAATAGTCCCATGGGCTCTGCCTCAGTACGGTTTGTGTCAAGCCATTCATTAATATGGCTGTTTGATGAAGAGAAAGAGATAAAATGTAGTAAAAATAATAAACATGTTAAGAATCCGTAGAAGCGGAGGACTATTATTATGTTGTAATGTTTGGTTGACCAATCAGTGGAGAGGGGCATTTCACTCCAGCTCACAGGTAGAGATCGAATATTCAAGTAGTTTACTCGTTTTTCTTTTCTATCTACCTTTTATTCTGTTTATTTATTATGAAAAAATAAATAAATAAAACCTTGCTATGTGTACCACGTTAGACTAACCGGGACTTATCACAACACTTATACAGTATATTGCTCTTTTGTCATTTTGATTGCTTCTATTACCCTCATTTATTGCTCTTTTGTCATTTTGATTGCTTCTATTACCCTCATTTATAAGTAGTTTGGATAAATGCGTTTGCTAAATGATTAAATGTTAATGTAATGTAATGTAATTTATGCATAAACATACCCAGTCACAAAAAACATTAAATTTATCCCATGACTTTATATCACTTTTTTCTTTTAACATTGTGAAGGGCTCACCTTATGTCCATTTGTGCTTTTGGCCGTTAGACTAACCGGGACTTATCACAACACTTATACAGTATATTGCTCTTTTGTCATTTTGATTGCTTCTATTACCCTCATTTATTGCTCTTTTGTCATTTTGGGACTTGTCACAACACTTATATATTGCTCTTTTGTCATTTTGATTGCTTCTATTACCCTCATTTGTAAGTCTTTTGGATAAATGCGTTTGCTAAATGATTAAATGTTAATGTAATGTAATGTAATTTATGCATAAACATACCCAGTCACAAAAAACATTAAATTTATCCCATGACTTTATATCACTTTTTTCTTTTAACATTGTGAAGGGCTCACATTCTGTCCATTTTTGCTTTGGGCCTAGGCATTATTGTTTTTACATAAACAAATGGACAGCTCTAAACTCAATTGTGTATTTCAGATGCATCACGTCCCACAACCTCATCCTCTGCAGAGAGAAACTGCCACTCAGTCAAACCAAAATGATGGACTTAAAGGCATTATAGAGGATTGTGAAGATATTTTACTGGAATTGTCTTCATCACATCTATTTGTGTGTGTGTGTGTGTGTGTGTGTGTGTGTGTGTGAGAGAGAGTGTTTTACTTTATGTATTTATTCATGTTCAATGTCAACTGTCATTTATTAATGTATTCAGCTAATAAGTGTTGTTAAGAGCACTGACATTTTTGCTACAATTTCACATAAATAAAAAAGTACCTAATTCACACAACATGCTATTGCTGTTGTTAGTGTTGTTGTTTTAATGTAAATCCCTAATAGATGCTCATTTCTGATTTTCTGGAGCACGGTCATCCAGCTACACAGACGGACAACCCACTCTCAACAGGTAAATTATTTCTTTCTTAAAATGTCTATAATTTTTAACTTTCAAACTTTAACTGGTTTCCTACCAATCATGTATTTTTCTCTTTTTTAGTTTAAGAGAACATGTAAGTGTGACCAGCTCTGTTCAGTTAAGGATACTTCTTTCCACATCTCCACTAAGTAAGTAACAAAGATATTCAAATTTATGGTCCATATTGTTATATGCATTACAAGAGGTCTTTTGCAGCTTCAAAAGCTCTGTCACATTCATAGCTCCACTTAAAAACTCTTGATGTGCTTAGCAAGTCTATGAGGGGAGCAGCTACAGATGAGAAGTTCTTGCAAAAACCTCTGTAGTAACCTGACATGCCCAGGAACCTACGAAGCTCACGTTTGTTACAGGGTTTAGGAAAGTTTAGAATGGCCTCGACCTTAGCTTCCACTGGCTTTACAAATCCATGGCCCACCTTCTTCCCTAGGTAGGTCACTGTGGCTTTTCCCACCTCACACTTAGCAAGGTTTAGGGTAAGAGACGCACGTGCCAATCTCTCAAAAACCATCTCCAATGTTTTAATGTGGTCCTCCCACAACTTAGTATAGACCACAATATCGTCGAGATAGGCATCACAATTGGGCACATCTCCGAGGACAACATGCATCAGCCTCTGAAAGGTGGCTGGTGCATTGCGCATTCCAAAGGCGAGGACATCATATTGCAGGAAGTGGTCTGGGGTGGCAAATGCAGAAATTTCTGAGGCACGGACAGTCAAGGGCACCTGCCAGTAGCCTTTCAACAAGTCCAGCTTCGTGACAAACTCAGCCGATCCCACTCGGTCTATACAGTCCTCCATTCTGGGGAGTGGAAAGGAATCTGCTTTTGTAACGGCATTGACCTTGCGAAAATCGGTGCAGAAACGAAAAGTGCCATCTGACTTGGGAACTAACAAACAAGGGGAGCTCCACGGACTTTGACTAGGTCGGGCCAGGCCATGCTGTAACATGTACTCCGCTTCAACTTTCATGATGTTACGCTTAGTTGGATTAACCCTGTATGGGTGCGGTTTAATTGGTTTAGCTTGCCCTACATCGATGTCATGCTCTAGAACTGAGGTTCTGCCTGGCACGTCAGAGAACAGTGACCCAAAGTGTTGCATCAGCTGAATAATCTGCTTACTCTGGTCATGACTTAAGTGAGCAAGGAATGTGGTCAAATCTTTTAACACCGCAGAGTTTTGCAACCTTCCACCAGTTTGATGATTAATTTGAGCAGCTTCTTGGCTGCACGTTGCCATAGCAACAGGTACCGGAGACACAGATTCAAATGGAGAAGCAGGCTGAGAGTTGCTTACAAACCTCTTTAACATATTGATGTGACATACTCTGGTTTTGCGTCGCCTATCAGGAGTACTGACCACATAGTCGGTGTTACTGAGTTTTTCTTTCACTTGATAGGAGCCTGTGAATTTCGCTTGTAAGGGCGAACCAGGTTCAGGAAGAAGTACAAGAACTTCATCAGTTGGATGGAAACTACGGGAGACAGTTTTCTTATCAAAATGTTTTTCATCTTTGCTTGTGTCGCCATTAGATGTTCCCGAGTAAGTTCACGTGCCCGGTGCAACTGCTCCCGAAAGGAACTAACATAGTCAAGGGTGGTTACTGGCAACGTATTTTGGGCCAGCAGTTGTTCAGCTAGCACTTTAAGAGGACCACGCACTGTATGTCCAAATACAAGGTCTGCTGGACTGAAACCAAGGGACTCCTGCCCTGCTTCTCTGATTGCAAACATCAAAAATGGCAAGCCTTCCGCCCAATCCCTTCCACTAGAGAGACAGTAAGTACGCAACATTGCTTTGAGTGTTTGGTGGGATCTTTCTACCGTGCCTTGGGATTGCGGGTGATATGCGCTCGAGAGTACATGCTTAATTCCGAGCTGTGCTAATGTCTGAGTGAAAATCCTCAAAGTAAAGTTTGTACCTCGGTCAGTTTGTAAGATTCGTGGTAAGCCAAACATGGTACAAAACTCTTTGATGATTACAGGTGCCTTGATAGAATGCAAGGGAACAGCTTCGGGAAAGCACGTGGCTGTACACATGATGGTTAGAATGTACTCGTGCCCAGATTTCGACTTTGGTAGCGGACCAACACAGTCAACCAACAAGCGCTCAAAGGGTTCTTTCATAACTGGTATGGGCTGCAAAGGTGCGACGGGAACCTTCTGATTTGGTTTACCAGCCAATTGACAGACAGCACATGAGCGGCAGAATTTGGACACAGCTGATTTCAAGCCAGGCCAGAAAAAGTAGTGGGACACACGTCGGAATGTCTTTGTGACACCCAAATGTCCTGAAAGCACATGCTCATGAGCAACTTTCAATACGTGCTCCCTATATGACTGGGGTAGCACAATCTGGTAAATCTCATTAAGGGCAGCACAGGTTTTTGGCCTCCATCTCCGCATTAAAACTTGGTCATCCCAGAAATACCTTACCTTATCACTAGATTTTCTCTTGAGTCCTACCGTAGACTCAATGCACCTTGCTAACGAGGGGTCTGTTTTCTGAGCAGCCGCCAATTATTCCCTTCCTACCCCAACAACAGAATTCAGTTTCGTCACAGTCTCTGCATTATCCAATTCCTTTACAACAGCTTCCTTTGGAATCGAATCATGATCATTTGAGTTAACCAAGAAGGTTTCAGAGAGGTCAACTACGTCTCTGAATTTCTTTGCTTGAGCACGCGTTACCGCACACGCGGGAAAGGCAGCAGGGAAACACTGAGCAAATTTTGAACTGTCAATTACAGTCGGTTCAGTAGTTACTACCGGGTATGGGAATACCTCTCCACCAGCGAGGTCGTTGCTGAGGATAACATCTACCCCTTCAATTGGTAACCGGGAGCACACCCCAAGCCTCACAGTTTCTACAACGTTCAAAAACTTCTGTGGTAGGTTGGAGAGTGAATGCAATCAAATCAAACTCCATCTACCACAGTTTCCTCACCCACCAAAAAACTGCCAAACAGCGCCAAAAAAAAGGAGACTTACCGCAAATAGTGGAGTCTTTCACCACATTAGAATTATGAGGCGAACGGACGAGCCCCCAATTGTTACGTTCCCCTCCTGTCTAGGGGTTTGCGAGGGGAAGTAGCAAAGGAAAAACGCATAAATTAAAGAAAAGAGCGGCAAGAACACACTTCAGTCCTCTGTCCCAGAGTGAAAATGACACCAATTCAAATGTATACAAAGATGGAGATTTATTTACAAAAAGAAACACAATGAGTTTAACAAAGAGATAGGGAGCAATGGCTCAGGAGAGAGCAGGGCCTAAAATAACAAACAAAACAATTAAATAACTATTTTAGGGAGTAGCACTGACTTACCTTAAACACCCAAAAGAAAAGAGAAATAAACAACATAAAACTTCCCTCAACTCCCTAACTGAACCAAAAACAGGGATGAAAGTATTATCCAAAGAAAAAGGCACTCCCTCCCTACAGCTTCCCTTTTAACTCCCTTATACAAAAAAAAAAGGAAAATAAAAAGAATATATTACCTGCTATTTATCTTTAGCTTTTCAACAAAGCAAAAACAGGGTCAGATATTATTTTCTAACAACGCTCACCACAGAAGCAATATTAGCCACTTGCTAATAAACAACTCAAAATCTGAGGGTGACAAACAACAATCCCAAGAAAGAGTTCAGTCTGGAGCAGGGGAGAAGTGTGTCCTCCGCAGCAAACACTAGACTGCCACCATATACTCCACTCTCAGTCACGCTCTCATAACGAGCTACAGGTGATGGTGATTCAGCCTGGGGGGGAACAGAGCGAGAGAGACACCAAGCACAACACAGAGCACTCAATCACGTGGATACATTTGCACCAGAATATAATAATAACAACAATACATCCAGGGACCCATTAAAATAATATTTTCCCATTTCTCCATCTGACCATTTAAATTATTGAAAAACATTTTCTTTTCAGCCTCTGCATTTGGTGCATGTACATTACACACAAAAACATTTTCCCCTCCTATAACCATTTTCACAATAATGCATTTTCCTTCGTTATCCCGATATATGATTTCAACATCATCACTCATGTTTCTTTTACATAAAACGGCAACCCCTTTCCCATTTCCCCCCCCATTGTTACAATAAATTCCTCCTTTCCATCTTCTTTTAAAACAGTCCATCATTTCATCTTTCCAAAATGTTTCTTGCAGTAATATTACATCAGCTTTTTTGCATAACTCTTTCATTTTTCCGAACTTATCCACACTTGTTAATCCCCTCACATTGATTGAAACAATACATAGAGCCATTAACAACAACAACACATTCATGTTTCATTCTTTTCTTCCCCCTTCTCCATTAAAACTCCATCTTCTTTTGTACTTAAGTTCATTCTCCTTCTCTGTCCTTTTTCCCTACTTTCTTCTACATTTGATTTAATAGGAGCAGTGGGGAAGGGGGGACTAGGGCTAATGGATGTGGAGCAAAGAAAGAACAGTTTAAGAGTGAAAATGATAAGCAAATATCTGGACGAAGGAAACAAGGCGGCATGGAAAAGAACAATGGAATATTTTTTAAGTAAATGTGGTAATTTTAATCTGGGGGATAACGTTTTATGGATGAGAGTGAAAAAATTTATGACAGAGGGGTTGCCAGATTTTTATAAAGAATTGATGGGTGCGTGGGGGAAATTTTTAACGTGTGTGCATTTTAATACACAAGGAAGAGAGAACATTTTAAACCAGCCTTTATTTTTAAACAGCGGCATTCTTTATGAAGGGAAAGAGGTCTTTTTTAGGAAATGGTGGGAGGTGGGAATCACAAGGGTAAGGGATGTTTTAGATTAATTCAAAGAAGGATTTTTACCAGTACAGTACGTTGTTGACATGATGGAGGAGACAAAGGAGGATTTTAACAGAGAGGAACTGATAAAGAAATATGACATAATTAAAAAGGCAATACCTGGAGAATGGATAAAAAGAGTGGAAAATATGGAAGAGGCCAAACAAGAGAAAGATGTGTATGTAAGACTGGGGGAAAAACTGAGTGCTTTTAAAGAATGTACTGTGAAAATGTTTTATTGTTTTTTTAGAGATGTGGTTTTTAAGAAACCGGTTGTAAACGAATACTGGCTACGGATTTTCAATGATGTAAAAGAAGAGAATATATGGGGGAACAAAAATGGGAAAATTGTACAGAGGAAACTGGAGAATTTGGAGTATTTTATCAGGAACAAAGCAGTGTTCACAGATGTGATTTTAAACAAAATTGGGATGGAGGAAAGTGCCACATGTAAAGTATGCCAGGATGCAGACGAAGGGTTTTTACACTTGTTTTTATATTGTAATGAGCTGAAAGATTTTAATGAGAGATGTAAAAGCATGATTTTAATTTTGAGAGGAGAAGAAAATGGGAACTTTGAGTGGGAAAAGGTGTTAATGTTAGGCATTAATGAGAAATGTAAAAATAAAAAGCTCATTAATTTACTTGTGATGTTGATGAAAAGTGCAGTATGGGAAAGAAGGGTGGTGGTAAAAAAGGAAAATGTTTTACTTGATGTGTGGAATGTGTTTAAGAGAAAAGTTGAGAAATATGTTGAATGCCTGTTTTATTTTTTTAAGTTTGAGGAAATTATGGATGTTTTTTATTGTGTTTTTACTCAGGAGGTCTTAAAGGTTTTAAATGACTTGGGGATTGAATTGTCATTTTTAAAAGATTAAACCATTTAATGACTCCTTTTTTAAATGTTTGTAAGTAAGATGTCTGTAAACTCTTAATTTTAGGAGTTTTATGTCAAAGAAATCATCTTATGTATTTTAATATTTTAAATAATTGATATGTACGTTTGAATTGATAAATTTCTTCAATAAAAAAAAATAAATAAATCAAATAAAAAAAATAAAAAAAAATGTCTGCACCCGATCTCGCCTGATCTCGGAAGCTAAGCAGGGATGGGCCTGGTTAGTACTTGGATGGGAGACCGCCTGGGAATACCAGGTGCTGTAAGCTTTACCGTTTTCTTCACTAAGCAGGGTCGGGCCTGGTTAGTACTTGGATGGGAGACCGCCTGGGAATACCAGGTGCTGTAAGCTTTAGCGTTTTCTTCACTACTTATCTAATACACTGACCTATAGAGAGGCTGATCTTTAAATAGCCAACTCTTTGGGG
>NW_015630062.1:47160-47837 GCF_001515625.1 Sinocyclocheilus rhinocerous | reverse complement strand
CAGCAGCAGGAGAGGTGGCAGAAGGTAGTCGTGACCGCGCCCTAGGCACAGGCCTGTCTTTCAGGTCCTGATCTTTTAACTGTTGTAGTCTTAAAGCTTGGTCAGTCTCTGCCTCTATAAGACGTAACCTAATAAGTAGTGTTTCACGTTCCTCTTGCTTAATCTGGAGATCTAGCTCCTTCATTTTAATCGCTAATATAGGGTCAACATTAGGAAGGGCCCCATCTGACACAGCTCCTAATGCCATGTCAGACGAAACCTCCACCTCCTCCATAGCAACAGACTCTGGTAAATTTCCAGTTTCCACAAGCCTATCACGCAACACTTGCTTGATAGTTCTTTTCGCTGCCTCCCTTGGTACACTGACATTAAAAAAAGTCAGCTATCAACAATAAATCAACTTTTCTACAACGTTCAAAAACTTCTGTGGTAGGTTGGAGAGTGAACGCAATCAAATCAAACTCCATCTACCACAGTTTCCTCACCCACCAAAAAACTGGCCAAAAAAACCAAAAAAAAGGAGACTTACCGCAAATAGTGGAGTCTTTCACCACATTAGAATTATGAGGGAGCCCCCAAAGCCCCCAATTGTTACGTTCCCCTCCTGTCTAGGGGTTTGCGAGGGGAAGTAGCAAAGGAAAAACGCATTAAAAAAAAAAAAAATTTAAATAAAGCAG
>NW_015630062.1:46175-47041 GCF_001515625.1 Sinocyclocheilus rhinocerous | reverse complement strand
GCACTGACTTACCTTAAACACCAAAAAGAAAAGAGAAATAAACAACATAAAACTTCCCTCAACTCCCTAACTGAACCAAAAACAGGGATGAAAGTATTATCCAAAGAAAAAGGCACTCCCTCCCTACAGCTTCCCTTTTAACTCCCTTATACAAAAAAAAAAGGAAAATAAAAAGAATATATTACCTGCTATTTATCTTTAGCTTTTCAACAAAGCAAAAACAGGGTCAGATATTATTTTCTAATAACGCTCACCACAGAAGTTATCCAAAGAAAAAGGCACTCCCTCCCTACAGCTTCCCTTTTAACTCCCTTATACAAAAAAAAAAGGAAAATAAAAAGAATATATTACCTGCTATTTATCTTTAGCTTTTCAACAAAGCAAAAACAGGGTCAGATATTATTTTCTAATAACGCTCACCACAGAAGCACTATTAGCCACTTGCTAATAAACAACTCAAAATCTGAGGGTGAAAAACAACAATCCCAAGAAAGAGTTCAGTCTGGAGCAGGGGAGAAGTGTGTTCTTCGCAGCAAACACTAGACTGCCACCATATACTCCACTCTCAGTCACGCTCTCATAACGAGCTACAGGTGATGGTGATTCAGCCTGGGAGGGAACAGAGGGAGAGAGGGAGAGAGAGAGAGAGACACCAACCACAACACAGAGCACTCAATCACGCGGATACATTTGCACCAGAATATTATAATAATAACAACAATACGTCCAGGGACGTAACAGAGGCTACTCCGCAAAAAAAAAAAAGTCTGTGGCATCCGTCATTCTTCACATTTAACATTTAAAAAACAGCAATAACATGTAGACTTATTGAAATTTTTTTTTTAAACTCTGATTGATCGATTTCA
>NW_015630062.1:42667-42815 GCF_001515625.1 Sinocyclocheilus rhinocerous | reverse complement strand
ATCCCAAGAAACCCAAGAAAGAGTTCAGTCTGGAGCAGGGGAGAAGTGTGTTCTTCGCAGCAAACACTAGATATACTCCACATACTCCACTCTCAGTCACGCTCTCATAACGAGCTACAGGTAATGGTGATTCAGCCTGGGAGGAAAC
>NW_015630062.1:42204-42564 GCF_001515625.1 Sinocyclocheilus rhinocerous | reverse complement strand
CTCCGCAAAAAAAAAAAAGTCTGTGGCATCCGTCATTCTTCACATTTAACATTTAAAAAACAGCAATAACATGTAGACTTATTGAAATTTTTTTTTTAAACTCTGATTGATCGATTTCATGAGACATTCGTTTGTATTAAATTGTTCAGATTTTTTTTTCGTGCATGTGTAACCCCTCTCTCCCGGGTCCGCTCCGCCGCACCTCGTTCTCGCTCCGAGTGGGTCTCGAACCCGGGTCTCCGGCATGGGAGGCGGACGCACTAACTAGGAGGCTAAATGGCTACAGCCACTAGCGCGTCTCTTGAGATCAGGGGAGTGAGGTTTACCTTGCACAGCACCTACTCGCTGGCCTCCGTTACA